>NW_009619959.1:6726-10974 GCF_000690535.1 Cariama cristata
TCTTTCCCTCTCCGTCTTGTCCTCTCTCCCTCCAGGAGGGCGTGCATGGAAAATTTGGTTTCAGAAGGATACAGGGACATACATAAAATCACTGTACATTTGTAGAGAGAAAAAGTAAAACAAAGCGTTCCTTCCACTCTTTCAGACCCACCCCTGAAAAAACGGTCTCATACGTTAAGTTAAATTTAAAGCTTGTGGACAAGTTCTGCCGTGACAAAGTAGCGAAGTTGTCAGCTGCAGCCTTCATTTCACCGGCACAGAACGCTTTAAGAGAAGGGCCAAGACTCTGAATATGAATCAATACTCTACGGAAACGGCATAATGTGGAGGAAAAGGAGAACGCGCTCACACTGTAGCCTGCATTAATTATTGTGGGTTCTAGGACATTCAAAAAGTGTGAGAGACATTCAGCAAACATGAAAGGACTTAAACGCACTTGTATGATCTTCACAGTTTCTCACAATCCAGCCAAACGTGATTCCCTGTCGCAGCGCTTTGCTGCAAGAAAAGAAACAACTGCCCGCCTAAGTAGAGTTTGATCATCGAAGTATTTAAAACAATGCACCTTACAAATATTAAATTTAAAACTGAATTTAACAAAATGTACTCTGATAATAGCAGCTGACAGATAAAGGAACACCTCGCTTTATGCATACATTTCACAGGAGACGCGTTAGACCTGATTCCACGAGATGCTGCGTACTCGTCATTCGTGCCGACACGATTTTAAAGTAGAGGTGTTGGACACCACTGAGCGCCAATCGTGAAGAAATAAATCTAGAGCCACAGGTCAGTGTTAAAAGCACCACCACCACCAGCAGACACCTCATTTTGTAGCCCTCCGTTCTGCACCTTTTTTGTTTCTGTCTCACGTAAATATCTAAAATGTGTCCTAGCCTTAAAGAGGAATGCCTCAGCTCTGCAGCGCAGAGGGAACTCCCCTGAAAACCTGCCGGAAACTCACCTTTCCTATGCACAAGTTTGTTTATACTTTGGGTATTCCAAGGAACTTACACAATCATTTTATGTACTTGTACATTCTTGGCAGATGAACAGAACTCGCTTACTTCAGTTAAGGCAGAAAGTCCTCCTGCCTTCATCCCGTGGTCGGAGAGGAGGGAGGGGATGTGCGCTGCCTGATCCCTAATGCCACAGGTCACACTTCCTAAGGCTGCACACTTCAGTAGCGCTGTGCCGAACGGCACAACTTTTAGGCAACAGACCAATTGTTTTCTCTCTTAAAAAACGCAAGCCAGGACATGCCATATTTTTCGCACTGAAAGCACAGATTATATCACGGCTTCTAAGGCGGCAGGGTTTTACCTGAAGCTTGTCTACAGCCGAACGGAAAAGTTGTAAAACAGTTGCTAGAAGATAAAGACGACAGATAGAGTGTTAGCAGTAATATTCATCGTTTAATCTTTGGTGTAGTAGGTTACCAACATGACTTTTGAGTCAGAACACTGCACATGCTCCCAGGTTTTTTTTTATTTAACAAGTAACATACCACACACCATGTCCACCTTGCATTCTGTAGGGGAACAAGAAACGTCAACAAGGGAGCTAAAAAGCCCAAACACGATGGCAGCCACATTGATGCCAACTTCTTAGAAACCAACGACACATAAAAGCTGCCCGTTTTCTTTAGAGGTAGGCTTAATTTTTTAAGTTACATTTGTTGTTGTACGACCACTCTAAGTTGACATGCTACATCATATACCAGGAAACTGCCCAGAGCATCAATGAATCAACATAAGTAAAGGTAGATATTCTGATATCTTGGTCAAGTGACTGCAACTCTCTTACATTTGTAGCTCGGTCTGAAAGGCAGGCAGTTCTCAGGGCCTGGATGAAAGGGAATTGCAGCAGGACGGAGGGAGGAGCAGGAAAAGGCCCACTTCCACCTGGAGTTGCTTTTTAGAAGCCTCCTTGCTACCAAACAGGCAATCCCAGTGCTTACAAGGATTGCCCCATGGGAGCCTTGCTGACAAAGGCACAGATGCATAGTTTATTCTTGATCCTGAAAAAAACAAAAGGAGAGCCTTCAGAGAAGTCAAGAGAAGGATCCTCTGTTCAGTTCAACATGCTGGAAAGACGTTTTTCTGTCACAACTCTTCACAGAGATTTAAGGCTAGCAAGCCGCAGATTCCCAAAGAGAAGGAGCAGCAGCACTTATTGCAATAAAAGGATCAGTGTACCTGGGCCTTGGATTTTTGTCAAGCAGAAAATACGATTACACTCAGAAGTTCTCCAGCGCCAAAGACAGCAGCACATCTAATGCTTCATGCTGTCCTAGGTCTTTTTTACGTGTTTATACAAAGGCAGAATGGTACTGTAAGGGTTATCATCAAAGCCAGTAAGTCCTTAAACTTTCCTACCAGTTCGTAGAAACAATCTTCTGAAAAACAAAGATACCTCTACACACACACACACACACACACACACACAAAAGTACTGAAAAAAATTACAGGCGATACATATTTTTAAACCCTCACTGTTCTTTCCCCTAGTCTAAATGCCGTAAAATCCCAGTAGCTTAAACTGCTGTAAGAATTTAAAACCTATAAATAAAACCACCACAAATCATAAGTTTTACTACGCTTTTTTCACCCCCTTTAAAAAACAAAAACCCAGATTCAGCTTTTAGCAGAAGTGAGACTATTACTTCACCATGCTTAGATATAAGCAAAGGAAAACAAACGAACGAACTCAGGGCCTAATGTTGTTACCATTTGTTCCCTACGCAGTGCTTTACTCGGTACTTCTCAGCACTAGCACACACGGTAGTTTTTGCAAGATCATGGCCTTGTTTTAGTATAACACAATCAAGATAATTTTTACAAGGTCAGAAAGTTGGAAGAAGAGGAAACAAAATCCAGGCCAGTTGTGCCTGGAATCAATTAGGCTTACGTGCTTTTTTGATGCTGCTTGTCTTTCTATCAAATAGCATTTCAATGTATACATACTAGTAGCGTGTACCGAAAAGCATGCATTGCATACAACACGCTTCTCCATTTATTTAAACTCACCTAAACTAGGGATGTCAGGAGGTCAAAAAAGGAGAAGAGGCGTTCATCTGTGAGCGCTGCAATGGTTTCGCTTTGAGTTTACAGTTTAGTTATCTGCCTCCTCAATGACAAACGGCTCAGAAGGGCCAAACGTCCAGGCATGCCTGCGGTGTATTCTACCTGTCCAAAAAGCAAATTAAAACCGAAGGAGTTGTCCAGGCAAATACCAACTATGCCCACTGTCAACTTTTAAGCACTTCATTGAGTTTTAAGATTTAAAGCAAAAAGAAAATGTTATCTTTGTAAGATGAAACTTTACTGTCTAAGCATCACATTTAGTACGGAATCATCCACAGAAGACTTCAATTAATGAAAAGTTGACTTTATGGGGAATTTCTATTTTCTCTACATCGTTTTTTCTCTAGATGCAGCCAGCCTAGTTTATACTAAAATTAAAGCCAGTAGCAGCACAGAAGGCATGTGCAAGGGTATACAATCCAGACAAATTCTTGCTGCATGCACAAGTAAAACTGGTGACAGTAAAAATGTTTATTTGTTGCTGATGTTGTGAAAAAAACTTACAGACATAAAAACTCAATCTTCTAACCACTTAAAGATCAAAACATTTACCCTCACTGCTTCTTTTCTCACCTCCATTTTGCCAAATACAAAAATAAAGTGAAAGAAAGCGTTTCTCCTCCACTGCAGTAACTTTTTAACATAAGAACTTGCAATTATTTTGGAGACAGCATTATAAATAATAAAACGCAGTGAAAGAAGTTAAAAAAAAAATCAACATTTCCTATTATTTTTCTAAGCAGAATAGCTATATTATGCGTTTAGTGTACACGGCTAGGTAGAGAGCTGGCTAGGTACCACAATGTACGGGTCAGCAACGCTTCAGTGGGAGCTGGGTCAGAGGAGGGACTCTGGGACGGGCTCCAGGCGGATTTGGCAGGGTGGGGGGGGACACACAAGCCGGGCTGCCCTTGCAGCAGTGACCACAAGAAACCCAGCCCCAGGTTGCAGGGAATAGTTTCACCGCCGAAGTCAGCCCTCGCACATCCCCCAGCGCTCACACCGCAGCCTGGGTCCGCACGCGTGTAGCGAGGGCAGAACGCTGCCCGCCGGCGAGGCTGCCTGCAAAAAAGCATTTGTTGAAGAGGCAAATACAGCACTGGGACAAGTGCCCCGGACAGTCTGAGGAAGCGGCCTGGCTTAAATACGCCAGCAGCTGCCG
>NW_009619960.1:0-10950 GCF_000690535.1 Cariama cristata
ATTTAAATATAATTAAAATACTTATTAGATCTGTAGGTTTTCAGGTCTAGAATATCACTCCATTTTTACAAAGATAAAGTTATAAATTTAATGCAAGTAGCACCAGGAGCATTATTCCACGTACTTCTCTTCAAATATCCCAGCTAATGAATCTTACAGCTGATCCTACTGATACTGCAGGATATGAAAGATGATGCTGTCATTTCATCTGCAAACTGGAGAACCACTACTGATGTTCCCTGGTTTTACAGCATTCACGATTCTCATGTTTAACTTTATCTCCACAGTTTGCTTTGCTTTGCTTTACTTTTTCATAAAATAGAAACATCATGAAAAATTACAAAAAAAAAAAAGTATTTGGAAGTTTTATTAATTTAAAGATACCTCAGGGACTAGGCAGCCAGCTGAATTTTCAATCGAAAGACCTGTAAGGGCTCATTACTAAGCCTGCAAGGTGCCATTATGCATAATCTTCAAATTTTAGAGTTTTCCATTAGTTCTTTAAGAGAATTGCAATGAGATTCTTGTGTTTATTCTTAAAGTGGAAAATGTTCTCAAGAAGATTAGATCCAACAATTTTGCCTCATAGGAAAAAGGAAATAAACAACAAAAAACTTACAAAGATGGTAGTACCTATTCAGCCTTATTCACCCTGCAGAATCAAGACAGTCATGAGAAGATATTGTATTTAATTGGTATGTAAACAGAAGAATTAAATGAGTTACAGTAGCAGAATATTTAGTTTGAGGTATGTGGAAATGGTAACTATAGTCACATTTTTAATTATGCTTTATGAGATCTCTTGGCTGTGCTAGTATTTATTAGAGACAAGAATGCACAAGGCATACCAAAAAAAAAGCTCATCAGGATTTTCACTTTCCAAGATCAATTTAAAGAGCTGCCAGTTATAAAAACAATCGTTCTGCCCATATGATACCTAACAACTTGTCCACATAGTAGCATGGTTACTTTACAAAAGGGAGATTCAAACTGTAAACAGACACTTGGGGATGAGGAAACCAGTCAATCATCAGAAGTCCACAGAATGAAAAATAGGAGACAGTATTAGTGGAGCCAACAGTAAGTTGATTTATAAGTTGCTATTTTTAATAGAACTTTGTATTAGCCCCTTGCTAAACTCTGAGGCAGCCTTTTTGTGACAGGCAATTCTGCAACATGCCACAGCCATTACCCATCAATCAAAAATCACACTTTAGAGCCCAAAGTGTTACAAAATTAAGAGAACACAACTTGGATTATTTTGATTTGAGATATCAGGGTTCACTTTTTCAATCTTTTGTCTCCAAACAGAGATATACTTAAAAACAAGACTTCAAACATTCACATAACTACATGCTTGTGAATTAAGGGGGAAAAGAAAGAAAAAACTAGAATACCTTCCTTAGAAAAACAACATACATTAAATCTCAATCTCAGTTGAGTTCCTCCACCTCGCACTGCTCGTCCCTGGGCTGTAAGTCTCACGTGATAATTTGAGCCAACCAGCATCTTCAACTTCTGCATGCCTTGCCTCTCCTTCCTCACCTATTTTTAAGTTAGTATCCAGACAGTTTGTGCCCTGTTATCTTACATGTAAAGTGCTTCTCTTTCCTTCAGCAACATCAAAATCCAGCAATTCAAAGTTTTACAATGCTCAACCAAAATTAATTATCAGCACATTGACCAGTAGCAGGTTACCCTGCTGCCTTCTTTATACTATCATGGCCTTGCATGAAATTATAAGGAACTTCAGAGTTGAGAAGTAGAGTAGAATGGAGTACAGTTCTCATTTTTAATCATATTATTTTCTCTTTTTCAAGCCAAATTTGGTTAATTTACTGTATTAGATCTTATCAGGATACCACTATGGTTCTTCACTGCATAGATAGACTCTCAAAGTCCACATTCCCCTATAACTTATTTAGGGTTTTCTTTGTTTACCTCCTGTTTGGATCAACCTTTAGGCCTAAACTGGTTGGCTCGGGATAGTGAAAGAACTTATAGTATGGATTCCATATTTTTATAAACTGCAATCTGTTTGTAGTGAGGACTCTGGATAAATCACCTCAGTGATGATATTTTTTCAATGTCTTTTACAATTGTAATATAATTGGTGCTGTTACATAACGATACTGGTGCTGGTTTGTGTTTTTAGTAGAAATGGATTAGTTTCCCAGAACTAGCTAGGAACATGATTTTAAACAAAACCAGGGGGGAGTTTTAAAATAATCCTGCTATTTCTAGCATAAAGTCAGTGATTGTGTAGAAGTTCTGTATGTTTGACACCAAATCCACAGGATTGGCTATAAATTGTGGTTAGAGGCGGTGGAGGTGGGGAGGAAGAAGCAGGTGTTAGGCCTGTACTGGAACTGTCTTAAACCTCTATTTTAATCCATTAGATTATCATTCACTAACTGGCTTGTACCAGAAAATATGGGAATCAAATAAGATAGGTAAAAGATTGTCAAACTTCAGAATCTCATCTGGTAGTTGTTAGTTCTCCTTCTTTCATGATATATTTCTTCTAAGCAGTATGTTTGGAACTAGGGACAAGCAGTCTGAATGTACATTTCACTGGAAAAATTAAAGGACCACTATGAAAATTATAGGAAATGCTGGAGAATGTAATCTTTTCTGAACTGTCTGACACACATTCTGGAAACAAATCTGTGCTGGAAGCACTGATTATATATACCAGGTATAAAAGCGCAACTGGCAGTTAAAACCTTGTTGAACAATGCAATGATACTGTATTTCTTAACTTGAAAGGTTGTTCATCCAGCCTGCTCAGCCAGGATGTTCATCCGGGCCGTTTACCATTTATGAGACATCATGTTAGCATTGAATTAGCTTATAGATTGTTTTAATATGACTTGAAGCAGTAGGGTGTATAATTGTTTGAATGTTTCTTTCCACTGACTGCACAGCATTACTTCTTTCTGCACCTGAGAAGGCTTTTTCCTCTACCTGAACAGTTAACAAGCAAATTTCCAGATATTCGGAAGCAAATGTAAACAATTTAGAACAAATCTCATTCCTGTGATTAGGGCCTAAAATGAAACTGTACTAAACAGAGCCAGTACAGCTAAGTTTTGTTATGTAGGGTTTTTTTTTCAGTGGTTCTTGTTATTATTTGCTTCAGCAAGACATTCCAGCACAATACCCTTCCTTATCCTAATTCCCGTTTTCTGGAGAAAAAAGTAGTTTTAAACTTTCTATACAGTAAAGTCTGTACATACAAAGGGTATGAAGACTCAATGGGATGAGTAGCTTTTGGTACCATTTAACCTTTATCAGACTGCCATTTATTTTCTGCCACAATTTTCTGGGTACCATGTCATATTGTTGATGTTACGAGTTAAATTTCCCACTAATTATTAAGTGAACTTTACCAATGAAACTCAGGTTTGGGAATCCCTATGAGACTGCACTTTGAATTGCCTACATGTATACAGTCTACAAAGTACTTGTGTCAATCATAGTAGTGTGTGATAAATACCGTTATGTGACTTAATTAATGTCTGCATAGCATTTTCAGATTCATAAGCAGTCAAAAACATTACCATGATGTTTTTTACATCTACTAAATTTTTTATATAAGCCAGAAATAAAGCACAGAGTAAAGATGGTCAGATGGGTTGGCAAATAATTGGAAAATCACCAAAGACTACATGGTGAGGAAAGCAATTACTGTAAAATGCAGAAATGAGAAAATGCAGCCATTAGGGATATCTGGTATTAAACCTTCAAAGGAATGTAAATATTTAATTTTTAAAAATTATTTTTGTATAATGCATTAGCTTGCAATGAATGTGGCATGTAATGCATGTAAAAGAACTCCTTGGCCAGCATAAGAGGTAGCAAAATGCATAATATATTAAAGCTTTTGTGTGAAAAGTATATTTATACCTAGTTGACTGGTGAGAAGACAGCACATTTATGTTATTCTAAATATAAAATGCCGTATACTTTTATTTACATACTATTCTTTACAAAGTCATGTAATTTACTAAGCCATGAGTTTGGGTCAACTAAACAGAAACTCCACAAATGCACTACATGAGTGGCATTACAAGACCAAGTAAAGTAATTAGCAATAATGACAATTACAGATATTTTTTATTTAAAGTTTATGATATGCTAAGGCTTGCAATACTCTTGGATGAGGCATAGTATGATAGGTGTTTTATATACAGGTAGACAAAGAAGGTCGAAGTAACCTGATCAAGGGTTCTATGTATGATCCTTATACTTGGGTCATACTTCCATATACGATACCACACATGATAAAAGTGTACAAACCAAGCAAATCCTATTATAAATTAAATAATATCTCACTATAACCTTCTCATTCTAAGGTTAGGAAGAGAAACTGTATCAGATTCAACAGAGCATCAGGTAAACGTCCATCATGCCTGAGTTCTATGATCATTGATAATATATGATGGTGAAATGTTTGCAGTAGTGACAAATGTCACAAATGCCACTAATGCTACTATAATTGCTACCCTTTGGGCAGATGGTAAACTTTGTAATGAAGAGGTCAGGGGGATGGGCATTAAAAGTCGGTGGCTGTAAGTTTTATTTTCTACTATTTGCTAAGTAAGAAGCATATGTTGTATACAAAGCACTGAATTATCTATTTTTATCCGCTCAGTAATAGTGTAGTACACAGTTCTCAAATAATAATGATGCCTCACTTTAGTAAGAGACATTTTGTTCTCTGAAGAACTAGCAAGCAAAGCAGCTGAGGAACAGGATAGGAAACAGGCCCAGAGTGACATGCTTGGGTCACATGAGAGAGGAAGAGCAACAACTGAGAACACAACTCAGGTCCCCATCCTCCAGCTGGTACCTCAAATACTATGTCACATTACATAGCCAAGACAGTACTGGGAGTTCTGTTACTATAAGCGCACTATACAGTTACAAGTGCTTGTAAGTGCATGACAGCATTTGGGATCCATTATGTCTAGTACTTACCACTGAAAACCAGCCTAGGAGAGTTTTTTGCTTTCGGTTTTTCAGAAACCTATCATTGGCACAAGGGAATAGATATCAAAAGAGCCTTGAAAATGATTTATTGAAAAACATAGTTCTTGACAACTGAACTAGACAGCTGAATGTAGAAGCAGCTACACTTTTATTAGACTAACATAAAATAAGAGGTGTACATAGTTCTGGAGTCCCTCAAAGGTCCCTTCATCAGTTATCATCTTCCATTCTTGTGAGAGGAGCACTGAGATATCCAAAACACGTGTATCAGCCAAATATTCTCTTCTCCCCAATCTAATAAAGGTCTCTTTATAGGAAAAATGCTACTGTCTCTCTCTGTGTGAAAAAAGTGTGCTACAACTCCATTATGGAGAAGGATCTTAAAAGATAAATAGCGCTAAGGAGAGCTGTTTGTTTTTACCTGTTGCTTTTGTGAAGGAGAAGTTTACTGGTGTGTATCTCTGTAGGTACAAACTAAAATCAACAGTGGGTGAGTTGTCATTGCATCAAAAGCTGTATTTCTATTTGACTGCTTATAATGTGATATTTTTTAAATATAATTATGAAAAAAAGGTAAATGACAGGACAGCAAAGAAGGACTTTTCTAAAGAAGCATGCCTCGTTTCAGAGAAAAAAGAGTGATGCTCAAGAGTGATTTAAACATACTTGGGGTCTAGCTGTCTTGCTAAGAGGAGGGAGTAGTGCTAGACCTTAAGCAAATGCATGTAAAAGGCATGAAGAGAATGAAAATACAGAGTAAGGGCAAATGGGACCAGTAAGATAGATAGATAGATAGTAAATTAATCAAGTAGGAACTAGGATACAAGACAGACATGGAATTTCAGGAAAGATGCTGATAGAGGCAGCAAGCCAAAATAAGTACAGCCAAGAGAAAAAAATAATAATTTGATCATAGTATCTTTCAGTAAAGAAAAATCTGGAGTTACACTGCCAAGGTAGAGATTCTACAAAGAATCGTACTTAGAATTCTGATCACATGGATAGCCTTGTTTGTACTGTAAGGCTGCATGGGCTAATACTTAAAAAAATACATCACTACACTATATACTACTGCATTTTAATCATGATATGTAATGTAAAAATGGGTAAAGAACTCACAACTTGTTACTCCTTTGAAATGACAGTAAAATCTTGTGGTAAACTGCTAACTTCCTCTTTGGCTTTCTGCAAAAAAGTACGTCTGAAATACAGTGCTTTGCATGAAATTGGAACAGGAATGCTTTGCTTTTTGATATAATTTGAGACCTGAATCTCAGTTTACGTGGGAAATGAGAAGGCTGCAGTAGGCTGTGCAGCAGAACGACAGGTTGTGTGCTGTGAAACAAAGAGAGAATTTTGGCGCGTCATATTGGTGTGAAGAAGCACTGCCGTGGGGCTGTGTAAAAGGTGTGCAGGGAGTGGAAGAATAAAGAAAAGAACAGAGAGAGAAGCCAGCTGTGAACAGCTCTGTTCGATTTTTTTACTAAACAAGCTGTTCTAGAAAATATGAAGGAACATCATCATTTAAAACCATTTTTAAATGATTACTAATATGACCTCAATTATGTTTTCTTTGCCTGTACCCATGTGTTTACAATCTGAAAGAAAACAGTGAGAATGACTGCTAAAGATGCCTGATAGTGCATATTTTCTTGGAAGTGTATTTTCATATTAAGTAAATGTCAGTACAAACACCTGCAATTTGTATTGCTTGTAACAGTAGGGAACAAATGTAAGGTGGCTCACCACCACTCTCTTCCAACTCAGGTTATTGTTACTTTGTGGCTGTTACTGTCTGTATTTTTGCCCTTCAAAATATAAAGAAAAACATGTTGATTATTAAAAACATTGCTCCTTGTTTACAAAAAAATGAAGTAAATACTAATATACAGTCTTCAATGAAGAACAGACTGTGAATTACAATGGATTTCAAAAGGGAATACACTGTCAAAATTCACTGTTTCTGTACAAGCAATTCGGTTAACACTTAAATTCAAGGTAAGTGCAGAAACAAACTGAAATATGATGCTGTGAGAAAGACATTGAAATTAATCTAAAAATTATTGCAGGTACCACGACAAAGAAGAACAAAGCGGTAAGACTTTGTACTTTTAATTTCTTCTTTCTATATTTTACACAGCTGAGTACCCTAAGATCAGTGTGTATTAGTCAGCAGAAGAGAACAAGGTTCTGTGCTGAACTTTGACCAGAAGCATATTAAATTTGTATTCATTCCCTTCTCTGTTGGCTGACACATTTGGATAGGAAACAAAATCTTCACATCTCTTTGCTCTATGCCTGAGAAATGTGGAACAGACACTAGTTGCCCAACCTTTGCCCCATCCTTTGTGCCTGCAGTGAACAATTGAAGGGACTGCACAGAGGTATGTTTTTGTCTCCTAGTATTTTCATGTCACAGTTTGTCCCTGGAAATGAAAAACCAAATGGCATTTTTGAGCAGATAACACGTCTGATCCTTCAGGCTTTCTGGGCCTGAAGAAAAATCTACTCATGTCAATGAAAATCTGCAAAGTGGTTTCCGTGGAGAAGTGGTTGAGAAAACAGCCTGTGGGGCACTTGCAGATGCTATGCTCAACATTTGTATACAAGGTAGAAAGAAATTAGCAGTTAGTTCAGAACTGAAAGTTGCAATATTTGGTGTGGGCTTTTTTGTTATTAATTTCAATTATTTTCTCTTGCTTTCTTTTTAATTTTTGAGTGACAAAAAAATAACATGAAACATTTAAAACATGATTTATTCCAAAAGAAAAAAAAAGAATGTATGTATTATTGCACTTACTTGATGGCTTGTTACTGACACAGTCTGTTTACCATTTGGACATTGCCTGTCTTATTGCAGGAACTGGAATATAAACAAAGGACTGTAAGTGTATGGATGTAAGTTACAAACTTCTGAGATTAAACAGTACTATTTTAGTTCCTGCTCTTGTTGTTCACACAGTTACACAGGATTCCACATATCATCATTGTGGAAGCTCTGAGAGATTGCATCAGTCCATCAGGGTGTCCTGTGTAGTATTTTTTTTTGTTATATTGAATTACACACTTGACAGAAATTGGGATTAGACTTCCATGCACTTTCTCTAGAAAGTAATATTTTTTTTTAATGTCTGGTTATTCTGATCTGTTAAAAATTATATACATTTTTAAGATATTAAACAGAAAAATATGTTTTAAATTGTTTATACAGGTCACAAAAAGAAAAAAAAAATCAGTAGTTTTTACAGCTCCCCATAAAAGCAAAATATAAATAAAGGTATTTTAGTGTTGGTGTAGAGCAGCATTGTCAAGAAAACACCATTGAATCAACTAAAATTCAAAAAGTAGGTAAAAAATAGTTTGTACTAAGAACAAGTAAAGCCAAGTAATCAAGAACCCATTCCTTACTTTCTTAAGTAAGAAAAGTTTTCTCATCTTGAAGGACTGCTAAAGATTAGGAAATAACTGGATAGTAAGTAAAGAAGGAGAAGGAGAAGCACTATGACTTAACATTCTGGGGTTTTAAGGCCATTAGCCAAAGACTAACTGGTACTGTTTGTTTATGGAACAGTCCCTAATATCTGACTCATTGATAAATGATTCACAACATGAAAACACATGTAAAATTTGTATGTGTATGTACAGTGTTGGTTGTGTACCTTTTGCTTGAAGGTATCAGAGAGCTACTGGTCAGGACAACTTCACGAACTGGGACATATGGCACAAGCGTCCCAGTCTCTAAGCATCGTACTCCTAACCTCGAAAAAAACTCTGCAGGATTCATTTGAAAATCTACGTTGGTGTCAGAGCTGACCTTCTTAAAACAAGATAATAACTATGGAGCTCCACAAGATGGGTTTCAATATCACTTTCTACAGCAGTAAGTATACACAGTCAATTTGTGCAAGATCCATGAGAAACTACAAGGGCAGCTGTAAACCTTATTTAATTCCCCATTATTCTAATGTGAAGCTATTTGGTAGGCTCAAGATCATCCCTTTTTCCTGTCTGGGATTTCCTGTGTGCTCTTTTCTACATCTCTGTCTCATTTTAGAACATCTTGGGTTGATCATGGCTATAGAAGACACTGATAGACTCTCTCAGGGGAGGTAAAACTGCTAGCTTGGAAATAACCCTTGAACAATGAATTTGACGGTATTTTTATTCAGGTACAGCATTAGGGCAAGTGCACTGCTTAGGTCAGAGCTGTGGCCCACCCTGTTGCCTGACTTTATTTAAAATAATGCCCTTGTGTCTGTAACATAGAACTGGCTATTAACTGAGTATTCCCTCATTCTTTGGAAAACTGTATTGTATCATGCTAACCTCAGAGAAAATCAAATCATGTCAGTCCAAATTAAAAAGGATTATCTACTCATTGGGAAGAATATGTTTTTATTTTACTTTTTCTTTACATAAAGTCTTGGAAATTTCTTTCATTAGCTTGCATAGTCAGTCTTCTGTTAAAACAATAACTGAAGCAAACTTCTACATAGTGTAATATTCATTTTGTATTATAACTAAGTAGAAGACAGTAATATTCAACTCTGTGTTAGAAATCACAAGCTTCTCATAATTAGTAAGAAATTCCTGATCAATTTGCAACAAGCCACAAAAAAGAAAATATAGGAAACATAATGACTGAGTTTTTCACCTGCCAGTATTATGGGATTGGTTTAAAAATCAGAATGCTTTTAGTAAATTCTTAAAAGCAAATTATTTTTCTAGTAGTTCAGGAGTAAAAATTAACATTTTTTAATTTAGAGAAAGATACTCTAACAGAGAATCCTGATATTCTAGGTGGTGATGTATTAAGAAATTAAAACAATACATTTAAGGGATTAATAACTGAGAAGTCAGAGGAAAATTGTCATACAGCTAAAGTCTTTCTGATAGAATCCTAATGTAATTGGTTCTTTGTCCTTCACTGCTTGACATTTTATCAATGAGCTAGAAGAAAACATCAAATCATCTAAGATAATTACTGTGGATTACACAAAGACAGATAATGAAGAGGCCAGGTCACTGATCCAGATCGCTGAGGTGAATTAAAACAAATACTGTGTATTACAATACAGCCAGATTAAAAAAACCCCACATCATACATCTAGGCCCAAAAATAACGGTAGTACTTACAGGAAAAATAAAACGTGAGATTGTTGGGATCATAGTAGGTAGATGGCTGAACTTGAGCTCTCATTGTTAAGCTGACCAAGGGAGGGAGGTCAAGCTTTGCCGTGCAGCTTTGCAGTCACTGAGGTACCAAGGCACGGTCAATGCTGGGAGCAGCGCCCTACAGGGAGGCAGCTGGGGACAAAGGGGAGCCTGAAGGCCCTCACCACAAGCTGCAGCCCCAGAGGAGCGGGGCAAGGCAAGCAGAGCAGGTCTGGGGACGCTGACCACATCAGTCACAGGCTGGTGAAGCCCCCGGTGAGGAGACTGGTCCCCGGTGAAGCCAAGAGATGAGATCTGCAAGGCAAGGTCAGGGTCAGCACAGCACAAACCCAAATGCCTTCATTGCTTTCATTTTTCTGTGGATGCATTAAGGTACGTTGTGTATTCACAACCTGGCAGGCACTACAGTTCACAAGCCCTGATCTCACAAATATCTGTGTTAGCTAGCTCATCTCTACTTAATAAATAATTAAAAGAAGTAAAGCCTACCACTAGAAAAAGCTTAAAATGGTCACATTTAATTGGCAGGAAACTTACTGATCCTAAACATGCACATTTAATCATTGTCATCCTATGAAGGGAGGAGGTCTTTTCTGAGTAACCACTAAAAGCAGCTCAGAAAGGAGAATACAGCAGTTGTGTGAGGCACCAGGAGCCCAAGGAGACTCAATGCACTGGTATCTAAAGGTGTGACCAAACATTTTACCGGTCTAAGGCAGCCCCCCACCTGTGTCGTTACGAGAGACCCTGCACCGCCCTTCTGTGGAAGCTGTTAAAAGC
>NW_009619961.1:0-351 GCF_000690535.1 Cariama cristata
CCACTCCAGTTGCTGGTACTCAGACCTATACACACGTACAGGCACAGACACATGCACTATGGGTCCCTCCAGTAAACTGGTCTTAGGTAATTGTCTACCCTCTACCTGACCCCTGGATCCCCTTGCTGGCCCAGTTGCTGGCACACAGACACACACACATGCAAACAGTTCCTTCTTGTAGCTTGTCCAGGGTTATAACCTTATCAGTAGCTGACCTTCAGACCCTACACTGTCCTGGTAGCTGGCTTGGGCCTCCTTGTCCCTCTGGTAGCCACCTCTTAGACCACTCTGGTCTCTTTAATATCCAGCCCAGACTTACGGCTGGGCGCAACCATTTTTCTCCCACCCCCC
>NW_009619961.1:382-3654 GCF_000690535.1 Cariama cristata
CCCAAGCCTCTGTCCTATTTGCTGTCTAGCCTGGTTTGGTATTAGCCATTATATGTGACACACCCACCTACACAGTATACACGTGTTCCAGTGTTTGTAGTTGCTATGACCCATGGTTCCTACCCTGGTTCCTGATTCTTAGACATCAAAACACTCCAGTCTCTCCAGTTGCTGATTCTACAGGCCCCAGTGACCATGGTCTCCATAGAATCACAGAATGGTTTGATTGGAAGGGACCTTAAAGATCATCCAGTTCCAACACCCCTGCCTTTGCTTCTTCCCTAACTCCCATAATATGTTTTGTATAGTCCCAAAATGCTCTTCCCTGGTAAACTGTAATGAGTCCCCTATCTCCTAGGCAATAACCTCCCTTAGTCTGTAAGGTGCTCTAGAGAGCCTACTGGTTTGCTCATCTTGATGGGTTTCATACCTGGACAGTGAGCTGAGCGCTCTCCTGTGGCAGTGCTGGCAGTAGCTCGTGAGTGTGCTCTGTTCTCCCTGATGAGATTATTAGATTTCCTCTGGCTGTCCTTCTTCCTCTGTGCTCTTTTGTGATCATGAAGATGAGGCTTGAATCATATAACCTAATACTTCTTATTTTTTGTTTGCTTTGCTTAGAATGTAAATGCCTTTGTTACTGGTGTTGACTCTGTTCTCTTTAATTCAGTGCTGAACACATGTACTGGGCAGATAAAGCAAATTCCCCAAAACCTTCAGGGAAAGAATTTTGTATGAAATTAAAGCAACATTATAGATGTGGGTTTTTTTTTCTTTTACCCTTTTCTAGTTTGAAAAAGATTACCTTGAATTTAAGAACCAAATTGCGTCATTGTACGAGTCCATACAAGAATTTGTGGATTCCTGGTTTGAGAAGACTGTAACTGTGAGTAATGATACACATGCAACCCCCTTGTTCTGGTGCTCAGAAGGGCTGAGTACCCACAGCTCCTACAGAACTCCTTCATTATTTCCAGTGTTCTGTACTGTGCTGGTGGCTGCCTGAGATAATACTGGTGGACATCAAGCCTATTACAAGTGTTCTAAAAGTCACTTGCAGAAGTGCTGGAAGATAATGTTTGTTGTTACTTGGTGCCAGTTTTATGTTCCAACTTTTCTTACCAATTTTATAGCTCTTTTTTAAAGTTTATTTTCTTTCTTCATCCTGGTGTTCCCCATACTTCCTCTTGCATTTCTAAGTTATTCCTGTTTGACTGGTGTGAGTAATGAAATAATTTCTGCCACCTGTTACTTTAATGTCAGTACTGTTCATTGGTTCAGGCCCTAATCATGACATGAGATGTTAATGAAGCATGGGTAAAGGTGCAGGTGTTCTGCCACAACTGTTTGCAGAAGAAATGAATGATGATTTGAGAGTCAGAAAAAAAAAAATATTCCACTATACTGTAGTGGTAGCAGTTTCTTGGTTCATACTATGGTAAATGTATTCTATATGGGACAAAATACAGAAGTAAAATTGACTAACTTGGTTGGATGGACTTTTCTGTGTTCCTAGAAAACAGCTTACAAACTTACATAACTTATATTCTAAATTAAAAAAACAGTTTATGAACAATGACTTTCTGAAGTATTAACAGCTTCTGCAGTAAGTGCTCCATCTTTCTTTTTAGACTGAACAGATGCTGGGACTTTTGATGAAGCTTGAACAAATAGGAGAGAATCATATTGATCTTAATGAGAAGTATACCATTGTCCTTCAGCAGTACAGCCAAGACTTAGAGTTTGTTCAAAAACTCTATCAGAAGCAAAAAGAAAATCCACCTATACCACGTAATATACCACCAGTAAGAATGAAATAAATGAGAGAGAAAAAGGACTTTGCTTCTTGATTGTTTTTAAGTTAATGGAAATATAACCTCATATCTTCTGTGTTTTAGGTAACAGGGAAGATTATGTGGGCTCAGCAGTTATACAGAAAAATTGACCATCCAATGGCATTCCTTAAAAAGAAAACCACACTTTTGAAGGTTGGAAGTTAGCAGAGGAGGATTTATGCTAAGCTGTCAAACATATTACTAACAGACACAAGTTATTTTTATACTCCTACGCTCACTTTTCTAGCAACTTGTATTCAAGCTCATCCAACAGGATAGGTGTTAATGTTTGCTTCAGGATTTGAATTCCTTTTTGCAGCATTCTTATTCTGTGGCTCAGGACACTTACTTCCTTGAGGCATTAAGCTGATGACTCAGGCCTGTGCTTTTGTCCCTTCTGGGGCTTGACACAGGTTAATCCTGATAGTAGTGCTGTTGGCTGTATACCTAAGCTTGGAACCTTCTGTCTGCTACTCTGTGTAATGAAGAGGACTGAGATATTTAACCTCAAACACTAACCACACATCGTGAAAGAATATAATTTTTATAGCTTTCTCAATGGGACATCAATGCCTTGTATAGGTCATAGTATAGACTTGGTTTTATGGGCAAGACTGGGAGGAAAAATCAAGAAAAGAGTTATGTTCTTTAGAGCAGTTAAATACATCTTAATAATTGAATTCCGAAATATATTTCTATGTTTCTATGTCTTACCTTATCTCTAAAATAGCATCATTTAAAGCTTTCTATTTGTTTTGTTTCCCTAATGGTGATGAGTATAGTGGAGGGCATTTCTACTGTGTTAGGCTCATTGAATTGTTTAAATGGTGTTTGCTTTTATTTTTCCTTTCTTGAACTGTAGACACTGGAAATGAAAAAGGTTGTTAAAAGCTACAATAAAATGGCTGCAGTTCTTTTGGAATTTGAACTTATTTATCATAGGGCCTGGTGCAGGTTTGCTGACCAGGCTAGAAATGCTCTATGTGCTTCCTTACTTGTCAGGCACCCGGAAACCAAGGTAAATAACAATTTGTTCTTTGTATTACTATTGCATTGTTTAGTATTGCATATGCTACTTTAATCATATCGTGGATAGACAAGCACAGCATTAAAATAATCTTAATAAGGTTAAAAAAATGAACTACTTGAATTAGTATATTTTTTTTTCCTTTTCATGTGTGTTTATGGTACAGACTTCATCATGTCTCTTCTTCATAAGGCTCCTGCCTAATTCAGAGCATAGAAGAGGCAGTACCCAGCAAACACATATCTATTATTGACTTATCTGCATCTTTTTAGATATTGTTTAATGTTTTATTTTCTGTGTTTACCAAAATTTTAGTTAAGGAAGGAATTTTTAATTAGACTGTGGTCTTTTCTATAGTAATCAATATCACTGTGTTAGTATATTGTATATTAGTTAGTGTATATATATATTTA
>NW_009619962.1:0-33285 GCF_000690535.1 Cariama cristata
GGACATGACCTGAGAGCAGCCCTGCAAAGGCCATGGAGGAGACAGAGCCACGTGGGAGCAAGGCAGAAGGACAACAAGGAACAGGGATAATTTGAACCTAAGGAAGTTTAGAGTCAACACAAGGAAAAAAATAAATCCATTGTGAGGACTGTCGGACATTGGAACAGTCTGCCCATTGAGGTTATGAAGTCTCCATCCTTGGAGGTTTTCAAGATTTGACTGGACAAAGCTCTAGGCAACCTGATCCAATCTCACAGGGGACCCCACTTTCAGCAGAAGGAAAGACTAGAGATATCCTGCAGTTAAATCTATGATTCTGTAATATTTTCAGATGTGGAAAAGTCCTTTTGCAGAAATTGTAAATACGTATTTCAAGGTGAATTCTTCTTCCTAGCCAGTTAATCCCTTGGATAGCAAATTAATACAAATTTCCAACTATTTAGAACCTTACTTCCCAAAAACTTGGAGCCTGCCAAAAAAAAAAAAACACCTCTGATTTGCCACCTAAGGAAGGGAGACTTGAAAACATTTTGATCCTTTTTCAGACACATCAGCTGGCCTCTCTTCAAGCATTTACTATCCAGAAATGTTCAGAACAAGGTGGACAAATCTATTTATAAAACTGTTTTTCTTATATGGCTTTCCAACAGGCTAAGTGAGATCTTTGTGTTCAGCTGGACAGAATCCAATTTCTTACTGGCTGCTACTATAAATTTTCTAAATGATCAAACTGCTGTGGACAGAAAAAGAAAAGGAATGTATGAGGCAGACAGTTAAGAATATTTGGTTTTCATTGAGTCTCAGGCAGAATCCATACTTTTTGGGACACTACAAAATAAGTCAAAACACATCCATTAACAGAATTAAACTGCAATATAAGGCAGGATCTTAAGTTCTTATTGCAGGTTGTAATTAGCTATGATCTTCAACATATTACAATGGAATTCTGGAGGCATACATGATATACCCTACACACTAACTTCAGAGCAGAAGCATTTCCAACAAAACTATAGCTATATTTCTTTACACTAAACTGAAGACAGTCCAAATTTCACCACTGCAAACATAATCAGTTAAGAACAACATCCAAAAAGGTTATCGGATAGGCCACTGCCGTCACTTATGCTGGGCCAAACTACCTACCATGCACGTTTTACAGATATACAAATGTTTTCTATTAGTCATCAGCAACTGTTCTGATACAGTTTTAAAACAAAATCTGATCACTCCTATGCTGATATAAATGCAGAGTCTTCATTAAATTTTTCAAATTTATATCACTAACAATATTACACGTCTTAACAGTAAAGTTGCATTTCAGATCTTCTACAAGAAAAGTAGAATAAAAGAGAAAAAATGGATTTTTAAAAAAAATATACATTTCAATGTGGTTTATTTTCAAACTAAGCATATTTTTTCTTCTGTATACTCACCTTTAATCTTCTCTGGAGTTCCTGAAAACACTAATTCCACTTTGCCATAATCAGGGAAACGGTCATCTGAAAACAAAAGACAGTATTTTAGCAAGCTATCTCACAGAAGAGCAGTTCCAAGGCCCTGAGAAATCAGGATTCTCTATAGCTATTAATACAAGTAGCCTCATCACTCATCCCTTCTCACTTGCAGTTTAGCAGTTCCCTTCTAAGACAGCCACATTCTTTGCCCCACACATTCTCCAGAAAAGACCACATAAGCGTCAGTTGGAGTTTTGTTTACTTCCAAGAACAGTCAAAAGCAGAAGAGACATACAGTTCCCAAACCTCCCTCTAGACAGACATGGTTAGCTTTGGCTTTTAAGGAACACAGACCCAGGAGCAAACTAAAATTGTTCTCTACATTGGCTAAACTGCAATACTTGACCACAAAACTTTTGTGTAGGCATATTTTGCAGGAAAATGTTTGATTCTAGTTTGCTAGTAACATAGGGTGAGGGAGTTACAATCCTGCATACCAACATAAAAATAAAACTTAAGTAATAATTTGGAAAATACAAAGACTAGCACAACGCATTTTTCAAATGCGTCTGAAAAATTTGCCTGCAGTTTTGGATATTCTGAGGCATATTAAAAGATTTCCATACCCAAGCAGACTGGGTCACACAGTATCAGTTCGTGACCATGTTCATCAGCCAAAAACGCTTAGCTCATCTTATTTCCTGTAATGGTGACTAACAAGAGTCACCATTTTAAACAAATGTCTGTTGTTTTTACAAAGGTGAGAAGAGATGATAAGGACTATGTAGGAATATCTGAATTATTTTGACAACTCACTTGAAGAGCTTTTCTTCTCATTAGCAGTTTACCTGTTTTACATGCTATGAGTTAACTAACACAAAGCAGTCTCCCTTTCCCTAAAAATAAGGATGGAAAAAAAACCAAACCAAGAATCCTTTTGAAAACGGGTTCTGAAGATGATCATCACAGGCACACATGTACGCATCCAATCAAGCTCAGAAGGCAAGTACCTTTGTTGGCATTGTCCAAATCCTCTTTGCCAAACACCAGACCATGTCCTTGAATAGCTCCGGTGTGAAACTGAAGGCGAAAAACCACATCACGAGTAGCTGACCGGTATTTTTTGTGGTAACACTTCAGCTAGAAAGAGAGAGAAATACGTCAGGAAGTAAATTTCTTACAAATCTGAACAAACACGTGTGTACGCATTTGTCGCTAAGTAAAGCAGCCATAGCGCAATTTACTGCGGACACCTCTGATGTTGTAACAAGCAGTGTAGGTGTTATTCAATCCTTTAAAATTATGCAGGCCCAAGGCAAGACAGTTCTGGATGTGTAAAAATAATAACTATTTTCATCGCTATCAGTCACCAATCAGTAGATGATGATTCAGAATCACAACACTAGTCACTATAATGTTGGAATGCTGACTTGTAGCCATACTTCTTCACAGTACCAAATTAACGTAAAACTGAATTAGAGCACACCCATTTCAAAACAACTGAAGAACACGCACAGTTTGTAGAAGCAAGCCTGAAAACTGGTTACACCTATTTTAGGACTTTTTAAAAAAACCTACTCTAGTGATGATAGGATCTTTGTTGTTGATGATAGGATCTTACTGTGGGAAGTTGATAGTAGTTTTGACACCTCAGCTAGAACAACACGGAACTCTGTAAAAATAACGTCTAGTATGAATTTCAACAGGTGAACACAATACACCTACCTGCTAACACCACCTTCCCTTAGACTAGACCTATGAATATTTGACCTACTAATTCTCTGCGTCAACTGTAATACAAAGCCACTTAGCATTCTTACAGGAATACATAAACATTTTGGTAACCTTAGTCACAGGACTGAAAATTTTATATTATCCTGATGATATTGGGATTTTATGATAAAGCAGGTGTTACTGAAATGCATTAAAAAGACAACAAAAGCCACCTTTTTTTTTTTAAGGCAGACTAAGAAAAGTGTCCTAGACAGAAAATACTGAATAACTGAAGAGCAAACAAGTTATTCAAATTGAAGTAATACAAGAAAGATACAGGGGTTTAAGACGGATACTTCTGAAAGTTGGGATTAAAACATAGTTATGAAATTCTTCTCACTAGAAGATTTGAAAAAATCTAACATAAACTGTTGCTCTCTACCCAACATTGTGGTAACCCCACAATGCCCTAAATTCCAGAAGTTAATCAGCACTGACCATATACATGGCGCATAGGACAACTCCTGAAATATTTCAGTCCATATACCAGAAATGGTTTGGGTTTTTTTCAGGTATTCTCTATACAAACCACATAGTCCTAACCCTTTATAAAGGCTGGTAGATTCTCTATGCAAGTAAACATTATTTTATCTGAAAGTAAGGATTTGGGGTTGTTTGTGTCTTTGTATTTTAAAAGAGAACTCCCTTCAGTATAGTGGTAATACCAGGTAAAATAGTATTTGCTTCTAATTTTCAACAGTGCTTTATACCCACTAAAATTAACATAGTGTACAAATCGCTACCTGTTGAAGGATCTATTTCCTTTTAGTCCAACACAACTACCAGCATCATTTTGCCAGAACCATGGCCATAAGTCAGCCCCTTAAATTACCGAAATACAAGGTAGGAGAAACAGTTAGACTGCTTGATTCAAGAATAAATAAATGCTCATCCTCCACTGTGCCCAGCGACTCTATGTAAAGGCAAAACACCACCGTAAAGGACAAAAACTGCACGTTTGCCCAGAAGTGAAAAATGAACACAGAGGGGATGACGAGAGCCCCTGATGAGAGATAGTAGAACTAACCTGCTCCAAAACGTATAATCGGCCAGAAAGTAACTGCGATAATTCTGTTTAATTATATTATGTGAGGGAAAAAAAAGCTGGAAAAGATTTAAGAGCTTCTTTAAGGTTATATACATTCGTCCACAATTTTGTGTTAAAACACTGACTTCTTTAACTGTTTAAATAACTGCATTATTTTTACATGTGGATCATACATGAGAGTTTCTGAAGATGCAGAAGACTAAAACCTGAACAATACATTTTATCCTCCAATTTGTCAAGAGTTTTGGCTTTGCACAGTTGCTGGATTTACTCAGAATCTACTGTCTTTTGCATAATCGTGTTTATAAAAATGCTGAATCTGGATCAGTTCAGAGAACTACACAGTTCCTGCTTCTTTCTACTTTCTAATTCAAAGTAACAGCCCTGAGTAATTTTAACTCAGAATATCCTAAACAACTTACTTATATAGAATCGTAATTGTTTATGAAAATCTGGTCTCTCTTACAATCAGTAACAGTGTACATCTATACCCAGGATACTGAAAACACCTTTTAATGCTCAGTAATAAATAAGCTTTCAATGAAGTCTAAGTTTAACTTTGAATTCCGACTCCACTACCTTCTGATGTCATATTCAAGAATTAATGCAACACACTAATATGCCAGGAAATATCTACATGCATTTGCAGCTGTCAGTGCAGCTTTTCAACAGCTGTGGCTGTGCTGTATCACCACATGCTATTCATATTGTGTTAACAAATTCTCTAAACCAAAGACAAGTTTTTGTTGAGTTTTGTTTGGTTGGTTTGGTTTTGGTTGGGTTTTTTTAACCCCATACACTTCAAGTGGTTAAATCTTTTGGGGTTGGAGGCAGAGCATCCTACGGATTTTCTCTTTTTCCTGAAACCACTGATGTTTTTGCTTAGACATAATAATAATAAAAAAAAAAATATTCAAAACTGAAATGAAGTCTTTGATTAGGAAATACTACCATGCTGAATAAGATGCTGGTTTGCTCAGAAGAATTACCTCCAATAACAGCATGGGATTAATGAAGTTGTTCTCTTTTAAAATGATGCAAGCATTACTGAAAAGCTACGTGTTCATTTTTCATTTTAAACACACATTTGAGAGACACTGAATTTGTCTCAGACTGATTCTTTTGTGATCTGCTCCATTTTGTTAGGCACCAAGAGTCCTCTGATTGGTAACAAATCTTCCTGAATTTGAAACTGTCTCCAGCGTCCAGAGTGTATCAATTTATAATAGTATATTTAAAAATTGTTTCTCCATTTTTCAGTGAAAGAAAAAATGAACAATATACTACAGTGAATGGGGAGAGGAAGTAGGAAAGGGAGAAAGAGGAAGGATAATAAAAAATATTATTTTAAAAGAAGAAAAAAGAAGAGAGGGGAAAAAGAAAAAAAGAAGAGAGGGGAAAAAGAAAAAAAGAAGAGAGGGGAAAAAGAAAAAAGAAGAGAGGGGAAAAAGGAAATAGAATCTGATAAC
Source organism: Cariama cristata (assembly GCF_000690535.1). NCBI lineage: Eukaryota > Metazoa > Chordata > Aves > Cariamiformes > Cariamidae > Cariama > Cariama cristata. The sequence goes on from NW_009619962.1 coordinate 5,745, forward strand.
AAGGACCCCTTCCATTGAGGTCCAACATTTAAAGTAGTACATAAAATAAAAAAACCTTCTGAAACCTACTAGCAAGAGACCAGGAATACTTTCTGACAATACTTTCCCCTACCATTCATTCCACATGTTCTTCTGTCCTCTTAGTTTAACAAATTGAAAGGCATGGCAATCATCTTTCTATACTTTCTCTGTGCATAAGCGTGTATGACAAGCAAAAGTGAAAGCAGAGAGATTTCAAATGACAGTGCTGCAGTTCAACCATAGTTACGCTTTGCACACAGGGAATTACAGGCACTACATTAGCACGTATAACTTGCTTTCTAAAACTGCATGTGCTTGTAGAATCACAAAACTTTTCTTTGGTATCACACCTTTTTGAGTCCCAAACCAATTCAGAATTAGTTAGGTATTTTCTTTACAGCATATAGTTTTATGATTGTACACGTTGCATGCCAAGTTACAGGACATGGGTATTTTTATGCCGAGTTACAAACACTCCCCAAAGCAATTTTTATAAAGAAAATGGAGATACAGGCCTTACTGCACTTAGTGATGCTATGAAACGGGAATGCTGAGAGCAATTGTTTCGGCTCCTAAAAACCTTCTAGTTTGAGTTTTATAGGAATTTTGATTCCTATAAAACTCAACAATGATGAGTAAATTAACTTAATAACCTATTCTGTAGTATATCTGCATCCATTTGCTCAATTTATTTTTTTACAAGAACACAAAACAAGTCAGAGACTGTAAACTAAATGGCACAGAACTAGATTTCATTCCATACAATTAACTTACCATAATATCTCCCTTCAAAAGCTGGGCAGGGTCTATAGCAATGCAGATTCGGCTTTGATTTTCTGGCCCTACGCTACTTAACAGGAGAGAAAAGAAAAATAAAATATATGGTTTAAAGAAACAAAAAAACAAAAAAAAAAGAAAAAAGACTATGTAATTCTAAAATGATGAGAATTAAAGCCTGGATTCAAACATAAAGGAAAATGCTTACAACTTACTATATTCCAGATGTATAGACTGGTTGCATAGCCTGGTACAACTTCAGAAAAGGTCGGCAAGCTGAAAAGAAGTCAACAGAAAAGACTGTTTTGTAATTATTTTCCTTTATCTGAATATTACAACTAGGAAGCTTCACGCACACCCAGGCCAAGCAAAGTGGCACGCAAATGGCACAATGTTGATGCATCAAAATATCCTTCAAAGCAAAATTGGCTTTGACAGATTCATTTTCCCTCAAAAAAGTATTTGATTACATTTTATGAAAAAGTCACTTTTAGCTGATCTTCAGACTAGTTCTGAATTGGGGAGGACGGCATTTTAAAGGATTCTGGTAAGGAAAGAAAGAAGGAACACTTTGCTCCTAATTAAATGTCTGCCTGCCTTCCTTCCCACTAAATGTACAGGAAAACAGAATTATGAAGGGAAGAAAGACAATAGCCAAAACAAAACAAACCCCAAAACAAAATAAACATCATTTTAAAAATTAAACAAAATATTTGATCTACAGTTTTGTTTCAAAACTAGTAAGAGCCTTAAATTTCTTACAACAAACAATATACCTTGTCTTGATTGAAATAGTTATTTTAGGAAATAAAACCAGACTAAACAACAATGAAAATGGAGCATTGCAAATTCATGGTGATAACATTTCAAAAGACAGGTGCTGTTTAACTCTCGGATGATAAAAATACAGTTATACTCCTTTACTATGCTCTAGCACAATATCTTGATTTAGCATTTTAATTTTAAAGCTACTTATTATAGAAGGCCACTTTAGAAGCACACAATATCCAAATGGCTTTTCAACAGAAAATCCAATCTCAAAATAGAAAAGAGATTATATTTATGATTATGTCTATTTCCTAAACAAGCAGGAAATTACTATGAAACCTGAGCAGGTTCTCAGCTCTTTTGCAGGGACTAGGATCACAACTGTTCAGAAACTAGGCAGACATGAATAGCATCAATTCTTCGTTTAACAAAGGACAAGAATTTTATTTCACCTGCTGTAATTTTTAGTTCTAGGATACTTCTCTTCTCCTGGTTCTTTAATTGGGAATATTTGGACTGATACCAAGTAGCATCAACCCTACTTTGAGATTCATGCAGGTTTTCTAGAAAGTTCCCAAATGAAATAACACTTTGACCTTACACTTGGATAGGAAAAATTAGGCAATTTACCTCCCCCAGCATCGAAGCTCGGGATGCCATGAAGGATAACATAGTGCAGGAAAAGAGGGCTTGCATTCATTTTCACAGATCCAGATAGAAGGCCACTTAAAAATTGCACGTATCTAAAAAGACAAAATTTATCTGAATTAAATAAAAACAGTAATGCAACCATACCAGGGAAATATATTCTTTACCCATTAATATTTCTAGGCCATGAGTAGTGAATAGCATTGTGACATTACACATATATCCAAAAGAATATCTTCACAAAACAGCACAAAAAAAGACACTTTCATTTACCACTTTATTAAATCCACAGCTGTTACATTGCTATTGTTGATGTCTTCATTTTAGTTATTTACATCGCTGCTCTAAATAAGAAAGGAACTAGCAGAGATAGTAAAGTCAATCATTTTGGTATACATTTCTAATTGCAAGCCAAGGTCTCAATTGGCTTTTGCAGCAGCACGACATGGATCCCACTCCATTTACAGTGAAGCACACCTCATTAAAACAAGAGCAAGAAGTGCCCTTGTCAGAAATCTTAGCATTAAGGCCAATGCAGGCAAATAACATTGTCATATTGAAAAGTGATCTCATTCAGCACCAAACAGAGGAAAACTACCATAGCAATGTGAAAATCATTGTTTTTCTGCTATTTAATACCTGGTTTGGTCACAAGCTCACGAGCAAGTACATGCAAGTGAACATCACCGTAGTGTGTGTTAAACAACATCTCCTTAAACAACCAAGGAAAACCAGTCTCCCTTAATTTTTCTATTAGCTTTGAGTCCCTTTTTCTTCCATGCCCATGATACAATCTTTATTTAACTTCACTCTCAGGAATGTACAGAAAAATCACATCCTGCCCTCCCCCATTAAGCACAGATCTCATTAACCGATCCCTTAATACACGCTTCTGCCAACACCACAACTAAAGATATCCTGCCCACCAACGACAGCTTTACTACCCCAGAACGGGGGTCGTGGTGGTTTAAAATAGGTTTCATTTTACAGATAGCTAGTAAAGCTCACTTTATTTTGAAATGTTAAGAAAAGACAACTTTGCTTTTAGGTTTCCTTCTTCAGTCTTTCTGAAAATATGTGGCATGTCAAAAACGCAAATTTACAAATTGTCAGACCGATGTGACAAAAAACAGGATGGTAAAACTTTCTGTCAGTGACCTCTCAGCCTGAGCATTTTCCACATCTACCTGGTTTTAATTATTCAAAAAATTTGGCTTAATTTTTTAATACCTTTCTCAAGGCAGTGCATTTAAGAGGCTTATTTTTGAGAAGCATGGTCAAAGATTTATGCTGAAGGTTTATAAGAAATTTTTTAATATGAAGGGTCTGTATCTGCATTTCTTATTCAGGCAGATCTTCAACTGCTTATCTAAGAATAAGTATCAATTTTAAGCATTACCAGAACAGATTCAGAATAGGAGATCTGGTCTATAATTACTTTTCTTGCCACTGTTACAGTGTCCAACTAGCAGCGGGGAAAAGCTAAGTGGTACTTCCAGGACTGATGCACTTAATGGCCACAATTTATTTTTTTCTGGACAAAATTAATGGAGAAAAAGTTTCAAAACATAAATAACAGGTATATTTTCAAATTTTATCATTTTGATAGTCACCTAAATTATACCTGTTTACATATCAATTGGATTTTAACAAGGACAGCGCTACTTAATTATCCAAGAATGGTTTCAGAGAAAAAGGTGATTCAGGCCACTAACTGATCAAAATAGGCTTAAAAAAGGATTATAAAATTACCCACAAATATTACAGAGTTGGTTTTCCTTTCTTTGCAACAGAATTAGTAGCCAGTGCCAGGCCAGGCAAAGGTAGGAAAAGCCAGGTTCAGGAGAACGGTTCTGACAAATGATCTGGAGGACGGGAAGGGCCACTCAAGTTCAATACCACTGAGCAAAGATCCTAATTCCATCAGTCAGGAGGTGAACTAAGTCTCTCTGAGACTTCTCCCCCCCACCCCCCCCCCATGCCCTGCAGAAGAATTAAGTGAGTGTCCTTCAAGAGGGCAGGAAAGCGAGATACCACCATTAACACCTAGTTCATTTCCAGCTTGAGTGCTCACATACAGATCACCTAAATTAGTAGCTACCAAAACTTCCCATCAACACGGTTGTAAAAACTTGCCCTGCTGCACAATTCACAGAAGCTGCTGTGAGGGTCCCTGTCTCTGGTGGAAATCTGCCTGCTGCCGATGGCTTCCTGAGGGGATGATTAAGAATATCTCTTTCCTTTCGCTCCTACGGTTCACACTTCTCTATTTGGTTAGCACCACTCTCAAATCCTTATTAAAATGCCAAATACATCTACACAGGCATAAAACTGGGGGAAAAAAAAAGGTCAGTAAACTTCTAGTTATGAAAACTTTATTTCAAGTCTACAGAATGCTATGCTACTATTTAAAAAGAGCTGTGCAGGTCACCAAAGGGGTTCAAGAAGTAATGGAAAAGGTTTTCTTATTTAGAGATTAACAGAACCAAAGGCCTTATGCTCATTGTTACTACTTATTTTTCTGGTTTAATCGCAAGCAAAGCCTTATCCTTCAAGCAACTTCTAAAAAAGCTACTGTATCCACACTGATTAAAACCAAAAATGAACAGTAATTATTAAATCAAATCCTGTTGGTATTTTATGTTTCTAAAAGAAGATTCACCTATATCACAAGTAATTGTCTGATGGACATCAATCTCTATTGGTACTGAATCCTTCATTACCTCTGGTCAAAATGAGATAAATAGCGAACCCCAGAACTATTCACTTTCCAAACTGCTTACTTTGAGTCCTAACTCAACCTTATTCATGCAGACAGACTGAGAAGGTAAGACATCCAGATAGACAGAATGAATAACGCATGCTTTGACAAACATTTACTAGCATGGACATGGGGTAGCTGCATAATCTGCAGATCCTCCAAACAAGTGGTAATAAGATCTTGATTGCACACTAATCAACACACATTCCATACAGATAATTTATGCCACAGAAATATGAGCTTCTTATTATCTTGGAGCAATTAAGAAATAGATTGTGACATCTCTTTTTCTTAACAAACAATGCAGTAAGAACATAACATGTAGTTGACAGTGTGGTACAAAAGGTATGGTTTTATCTTGGGCTACATGCAGGAACGGAAGGAGAGATCTCATCAATCAAGGAATATTAATATAAGATAAAGTGCTGAGAGTTCAGGAATCACTGGAAGATCTTATGGAAACAGCCTTCGCATAGCAGGGGAGGGAGTAAGGGATGATAGCAGAAGATAACGATGACATTTCTTATTGGTATGAATTAGAAACAAATTAAATACCTTCTTTGGGATGGCTGCATTAAAGCTGAAACTTTATCATCAAAGAATTTCTTCATAGCAAATCTGTCTAGAGCCTGATCAGCACTGTCAAAACAGAGACACAGATAACATGTTATTTCAGTTCAGGGTTATCTTGGAAATTCAGCAGGTTACTGCTTGAAATATGCCAAAACATTAGGAAGGAAAAAGAAGGAAAGGAAAGAAAAAGAAAAGAAAGAAGCACCTAACTAGCAACTCCGGCACTTACTGGTCAGACAAGAATATTTTTTCCACCAACACTTTCTCATTCCACACCTTAAGGCAGTTTCCTTCCTGAGGCAAAGCACCTACTCCCTTGTTCTATTAGCTGAATCACATATTTCCAACGTGAGTATGTTAAAGTTACACGGCAATAAACTTTAGCAAAGCCAAGCAGCTGAGGCTGCAAAAGAAGGATACTTGCCATAATTTCCTGAGAGTGCCACTGGGGAATTCTCTCTGCAAAATACAAATCTATTCTCTTATTAAAAAAGAAGTAGCAACATTATGGAGATGAAAACCACTGCCTAGCCCTGATTGTAGTACAATACATGAGGTGCAAAGGATGCCGGGCTAGAGGACCATTTAAGCAGTCAAATAATTCATTCAGTCTTTGTTTCCTGTGCCCTGCGCCACCAAGGGAGAGCATGTTTAAAATAAAAGCGTTAATCTTTGAAAAAGAACTGTTTTGCATCAGACAACCACAAACTCTTCGAAAGCACAATTAAAGAGCAACATATTCAGAAAAAGACATTTTCTTCCGTTCTCTATCCAGAATGGCTCTGATGTGGGTCTTCTGCATCTATGCGGAGGAAGGCAAGAGGGTATAGAAAAAAGAAATAGAAGTGCCAAAAATCAGTAAGAATGCTGTTAATCACATACATCGCGTAACATGCTATGCTGACTCTATATATGTTGTATCTATACCACATAAAAACAATGTGTCTCTTAACAGATGTAGTTGACAGTCTTAACACTAGGACATAAAAAAAGCAAAAATTTCAAAATAATTAGACTCTGGATTCTCAAATTTTAAATTCCACACCTAGTTCAACCTAAATGAGTTCCGAGGAAAAAAAGAAAACTGTTCAAAGTATACATACACGCATCAGGCTAAAAATGGAATTTATACCTTTTCCAAAAAGTAATCGGAAGTTATTGACTGTCTTGACAGAGTGCTGGACCAGGCTGTAAAGTCGTGTCTTTTCTTCACTGATGTTAAAGACTACATTGTGTATGCTTAGAATATCCTTGACCCAAAAACTTTCTTCTTCAGCCAACCCATCATACATCTTCATACACCTTCACCCACGCTACCACCCAGAATTTAGGCAACCCACTCATAACTGGCCAAAGCCTGCTAGTACTTTACTTGTTAAAAGAGAGTTTACCAACTATTACAAAGAGCTCTGTTTGCCCTTGTTAAATCTGATGGCACATTATTCCTTCCTAAATGACAAAATTAGATATTTATAACATATAACCAAAAGAGGGTTGAATCATAAGGCTTTTTCCCTAAGCCTAGATTTTCTGATATGTGCATGCAGACAATTAGGAACTTTATTTAGCGTGAACATCCTCAAAGTCTTCCAAGTGCCGTTTCTGACACAGCAGCTGGCACGCTCAACAGCAGCACCAGCAGTAATTTCTGCTTCTGGGAGGTTGTTGTGTACCATTTTGAAGAGTCTTGATACTGCTCAGGATACACAAATCCTAGCTGGGAAACTTAGCCAACCTCATTCTTACACAGAAAAGTTAAGTTTTGGATAGGAGCTGACAGATACTCCGAAATTTAAAGGGGCGCTTTCAAACTCACCCCTCCCTTGCTACCTCACTAGAGGAATCTTGAATTTGTTTGGGGTAAAGGACACCTTTCATCACCGGGCTTTACAATCACATCCAGGTGTTGTTCTGTTATGGCGTTACTAAAATGTGTTTATAGCCAGGTACCACTTTAAGGATGACACAATATCACAACTCAGTACTGTACTATCCTCACTTGACAAATTTTGTCATTCACAAAACTTCTCAACAAAATATCATAAAATTGTGGCAATCACTGTACCAATTACTACTTGAAGATACGTGTATTTATTTTTTCAGCATATATTGGTGTGTATAATGCACTTCACTTCTTAGTCTACAATTACCTGTCGATCAGGCTTAGAGTGAACACAGATTTATTTTTGGAGATGCTGGCTTTACTGAAACTTATGAGTAATCTGCCATCAGCCTATAGTGATTCAGGACTTTATCCACTACAGTATTGGATCAAATCTATTACTGACAAACCGGTGTGAATTCAGAATCAAATTTGATTTAACCGTGGCCTTTACAGTAGATTTTTATTTTAATAGATTTATATATGTATATATAAAAGAGCCCAAAGGAAAACAATTTGATTAAAAAACAAGCCCAAATGTCTTTTCGTTCAGTTATTTCATCCTTTTGAGACTATTCATCAAATTTTATCTTTGTTGACATAAATTGTCAATTGTCATTTCATAATTTGAGCACTCTAAAAGAAACAATTCAAACAAAGTAATCAGACATCTGTTGTTTGAACTGACTGCAAGATAAAGTCTAGATTATTTTTCAAACTGCATTCTTCACTTTGATCAATGTCTAGGAACTCCCTATTCAAAAATTGATTCCAGATTCTAATAACTGTTTTCCTTAAGTGCTTTAGGAATAGCTTCTCACTGATTCAAAAGGGGTAACTTGATGACTGTGGCAAATAGATGGGTTTAATAGAATAAAGATGGTATCATTATATAAAAATTGTTTCTTGCATATTTCCTCACTCACCTCCAAAGACTCTTTAGAGAATTTTCCCCACAGAAACACTATCTCAGATTAGAAGGGATCTTAGAGTGTCACCTACTCCAACCTCCTGCTAAAAGGAGGACCATGAGAAAACTGTCACCAAAGTAGGCTGTTTTAAGACATGCTCCAAGACTCTCTGAGAAGTAAACCTGACAAATCTGAACTGCAAACAGTACTACAATTAAAAGGCATCCTTTTCTCATGTTTCCTTAATTGTAAAAAACACACAATATGCATTATTCACAACTTACCTTGCAGAAACATTGGTGAAGTGCATATATGACGATATGACTACGCCTATCCTTCCTTTTCCTCCCTGTATTAGGAAAAAGGGAATGACAACTTATTTAATTTATTACATTCTTGGGCATTATTTTATTTAAGACCCATACTAAACAAAATTAAGAGAGAAGATTCAGAGAGTCCTTCTGCTCATGCATCTCCTATGTTGTTGGAAAGGTAGTAATGATGGGCAGCAGCTTGTCTGTCTAAATAGGATTTCTATGTGCATGCCTGTCAAGTCTTACTGAGAGGAGATTCTTTAAAAAAAACAATCTTGACCAGTAGTAGAAACATTGTATCAACTATACTAATTTTATATTGCTTTTTCCAGAGATCATTCATAACAAGTTTAGACCATGTTGCAATTTCCAGCATGAAATGCTATAAACTACCTATTTTGGAAAACGTGAGTTTCCAACAGCTTTGGGCCTTTTTACCAACCCAGCACCTGAGATTTATAACAACTATTTTTATATGGATAATTTAAAAAAAATGCTCCAAAATCTTACTAAATAATTTACATGACAAATTCAGTACAGTTTACCAAGTGGTAATTCTCACAGATTTCAAAACAATTCCAGTCTCTCAGCTGGTACAAGTACCTGTACCTATCTTCATGGTTGGAAACTTTAAAGTCATTACCAAAAGGCATTAATCAACAATATGTATTACCAATTTGTACATAAAATACCTAGGAATACCTTGCCCCCTTTTCTTTTGTCCCATGTATAGGCCATTCTCCTGGCTGCAGTCCTGCAACTAGTAAGAATACAATAGTGTTTCACACAATCATGGCATTCTGCCTGCAAGCAATTCAGGACTGAGGACTATACAACCTGACCTGAAGAGAAGTTTTGGTCCCATTATCAACCTCACTCTGTTTAGAGTAACATCTGCCAATGATACAGGGACAGATTTGCCTCCAGTATCTCCAGCACAGCTATCAACTCAGATCTGAATTCATTTTATCTGTGTTTAATTAAGGCTTCTCTTCATTCCTCTTCATTGCGAGCAAGCAAGGAGAAGTAATGCTGCACCATGGTAGCTTTGCTGTACACCATGGCAGTGATGCTGCCTGAAGTATCCAGGAGATACTTAATACCCTTATTTCCTACAACCATATCACAATCTAAAGGGGTGATCTGTGATGTGTTGCCTATCCTTATCCTGCAACAAAACCCATGAATATCACGGAACATGAAGAGCTTCTAAAGAATCACAGAATCAGAGAATGGTTTGGTTGGAAGGGACCTTAAAGATCACCCAGTTCCAACCCCCTTGCCATGGGTAGGGATACCAGACCAGGTTGCTCAAAACCCCATCCAACCTGGCCTTGAACACTTCCAGGGATGGGGCAGCCACAGCTTCTCTGGGCAACCTCTGCCACTGCCTCACCACTCTCACCGTGAAGAATTTCTTCCTAATATCTCATCTAAATCTTCCCTCTTCCAGTTTAAAGCCATTGCCCCTTGTCCTATCACTCCATGCCCTTGTAAAAAGTCCCTCCCCAGCTTTCTTGTAGCCCCTTTAGGTACTGGAAGGCTGCTCTAAGGTCTGCCCAGAGCCTTCTCTTCTCCAGGCTGAACAACCCCAACTCTCTCAGCCTGTCCTCACAGCAGAGGTGCTCCAGCCCTCGGATCATCTTCATGGCCTCCTCTGGACGTGCTCCAACAGGTTCATGTCCTTCTTGTGCTGAAGGCAGAACTGCAGGGGGGTCTCACCAGAGCAGAGCAGAGGGGCAGAATCCCCTCCCTCAACCTGGTGGTCACACTGCTCTGGATGCGGCCCAGGACACGGCTGGCTTTCTGGGCCGTGAGTGCACATTGCTGGGTCATGGTGAGCTTTTCATCAACCAGCACCCCCAAGTCCTTCTCCTCAGGGTGGCTCTCGATCCATTCTCAATGCATTCAAGAGTTTGCTATTGAGCTAGAAAAAACTCAGGCTTCTAAATAGGCCCACAAAAGTAGCACTGACCTTTGAAGGAAGCAAACTAACATCACTGCATGCGACACCCACAGAGCAGAGGCTAGAACCTTAAAAAGCAACCTGTACCAAGCATGCAAGGTCAGTGGATTTACACTTACTTAAATCAACTGAAGATTTTGCACACTGTTTCCAACACTGCAAATGGATCAAACTTCTTTTATTTTTTAAAATGAGTAAGAATAAAGGACAAGGTTTTTGAAAATGAATACAAACTGATAGGTGATGTGTACACCCAAAGCTCACTTACTCTGCAGTGGATCACCACCACATGTTGAGGATCATTGTTCAGCCATGACTCCATGGCCTTGCAAATGGTGCAAACCTTATCGAGAGGTGGAGCATGGAGATCAGGCCACCCCACATCCATAATCTGCAATTAAACAAGTCACATTCACAAGAGACACATTGACCCTAATACTACATATTAAAATCTGGCTTCAAATAGTTGTGATGGTGAAGAGTCTCCACATTTTTTCCCACCCCAGATAATCAAGTCATTCAAACGCCACAATGTAACTAGAATATGCTTAAATGTCTCTTAAGGGGAAGAAGGGGATTTGTTAGTTTTTTTTAAGGTAATAGTACTTTTATAAAAAAAACAAACAAAAACTCTCCCCAAAACCCACCAACCACTCACAAGTGACAACATTTCTGAAGATCTTGATTCCTTAAAGAATTTTCAATTAGAATTTCAGGTATTTTATAACAGTAAAACATTTAGAAGTTTGAAATTTGAACAAAGAATGCTAACTGGCTTGGTCCAGTATTTTATTTAATTTGCAATATATTTCCTTCATGTGCAACAGATATGACATCTCAAAATTTTGTTCAAATTTTCTATTCAACTTCAGTCACGATATAATACCATTTGCTCAACCTATTATTATAATATGCATATTTAACCCTAACAAAACCAGTAACCATGAACAATTTAAATCCTTCATGATCAATAAAGCATTCAAAAGGTCAAAATTAAGAGTTCTTTTAATATTTTCCTCAGGTAGTGTATATCCCTGCAAATCTATTGCTATATACACCTGTGCTACTCTGGTCTTATAATATCTGAAGAGTATCTGCATATCATTTTTGACAGTAAATAGAACAATTCGTGAGGAGGAATAAAAGACAGATGTCAATAGCTCCCTTCATTTTGTCTCTCCTGTGTAGAGAAGCAACTATGAAAAGATAGTACGAAAGGGAAGTCTATGTATCTGCACCGAGTTCACTAGCTTCAGCTATCAGACTATACATATTACTATATATAACCCCTAGTATCCTGTGACTGCACAAAGTATACTTGAAGTAAAACTTCTATCACTCAATAAGAATTTTTCAGTAGTCAGAAAGGGCTTCAGGTCCTGTGTGCAAAGTCAAAGAAAACAACGGGAGCAGCTGTGTAAAGTACAGACATAACAGACACAGAATAGAACTTGGGAAAAAATAAAAAGGGATGCACGTGGGATTTTCTATCATCTTCCAAAAGTTGGTCTCTTACTCTGTATATGAGTACTTGCATAACTCCAGGGTTTATCAGGCCATTTAAGTTCTATTTAACACTAGAAAGAAAGTATGTTAAGGAAGACAACCAGTACCTTTGGGTTAAGCTTGGTAAGGTCATATCTCTTTTCAGAGAGGTTTAACACCTGTTGAGAAAGACAGAAAAAAATACCAACCATTAAGACATCATAACTTAGGTAGTAAATAGCTGTATTTGAAAGACATCACAATTACAAGAAACTACAGTGATAAGGCTTCAGGTTTGCCTATAGTTTTACTAAACTAAATTAACATTTGAAGTCAGGTACCACTAGCAAACGTATTTTAGGTATTCAGTTATTATACAATGAAACTAAATGTTGAAAAACATTTTGAAAAAGGACAAATAAAATTCTGCTACATTTCCTTTATTTCACGTGGCTTTATTTTAGTCAGAGGTCTACTGAAAGACCTGGGCACCATGCATAATAACTGCACAGCATAAGAATTAACAAAGAAAAGTCTGGGAGGGTCGTACAGTCTTAAATATTTGAATTTGAGTGCCTGGCAAGAAAATACTGGTCTGTCAAAACTTCACAGGGAAGATATGGCATAGCTATTGAACTATAGCTTAGTCTGTGAGATGTTCCAACTCTTCTGTTAACCCATTAGACAGTAAGTTATCATACACTTAGTGCTTAATAAGGAACAGTTAAAGAGATAGACTGCTCAATGAACATAAAGAAAAATAAAAATAAAGCAGTGTACACAAGTATATCTGACTTTCATCAGGAGGTACTTTAAATCAGTATCAATCAATAACAAAAAGCTGAAATATCAATGCTCAACAACTGAAACAATGCTATTGAGGCAGATTCTCTTTCATAGTGTGGCTATTTCACATCACAATGAGTTAAGTATAGATGACAAGAATAGTCTACTAAGTATAGACAGTTCAGGCTTTGAGCAACCTGGTCTAGTGGAAGGTGTCCCTGTCAACACAAAACCCTTCCAACCAAAGGGAAGTTCCCTTCCAACCAAACTATTCTATGACATTCATGATCATTTAAAAAGTCTCATTACACTGCCAGCATGGGATAAACAGACCATAAATATGAGAAATAGTAAATATGAAAGATCAGTCCATTATACAGTTTACTACTACCCAAGGACAATTTAAGAACCCTATTCTAAAATGCATCATAACGTTTGGCATTAACCAGCACTCTCATCAGCAGTCTCAGCAAAGAAGCCAAGAACTGAAGAGGCTGAAGAAACAACATCATTTCACTTCTAGAAGCTGGTGCCTGCTGGTCACTGATGTGGTACGAAAATCTGTTGAATGTGCAACCCCACCATGGACACAGTGGAAGCAGGAAGACATTATACCATTTTTAGGAAAAAGTATACTTTTTGACCAAGAAATTACTCCAAAGAAAGAAGAAACCTCCAAATTAACAAGGTACTCAAGAGCTGCATATGGTTCTGGAATCACACGTTATATTGACCATAAAGGGTATACACCACTTTCATTGACCTCACCACACCCCAAAAGAAAGCATAAAACATCTTTACATGATGAGGAACATGGTCTTTATTCCAATATATTGTTTGCATTTTAAACAAATTACTGCTGAAGAGCTAAACGGCAATCAAAAATTAGTATCTGCACCGTCCATATTATTTTGGATCAGGAAGATGTATCAACATTTACAATTAAGATTATAGTTACCCTTCTAGAAATACCAACTGTAATTTAACAGGAATGAAACCATCAGAAGTGTCTTACACAAATGACTCCCAAAATTTCCGTAATTTTCTATTAGTCTTAGTATTAGCAAAACAATTTAGTGGAGACTTCTATTTCTCAGTACAGAATTGTTAAAATTAGTGTTAAAGCTATGTTAAGAGATCAATTACCTAAAATTTTCCATAGAAAAAAAAAAGTGCTATTTGGCAAGAACTTCTTTTTTAATTCATCTTTCTCATTGTATTTATGTATAAGATCAGTTTAAAATTCCTGTGTGTCAGGGTACGGCCGTGTTCACAATGGGTGTTTGTCACTGCTGGATCAGATGCCAAACTCAAAGGCGCTGCTGTACCCAAGTCCCTGTCAAGCTACAGAGTAGAGATCAAACCAAGATATTCCAGGAGTCCTATCAGTGCAGAACAGAAATCAGAAGGTACAGGAACCAACATTTCACGTACAACAACAAAACAAGAGGTCACAGAAGTCTTCAAAGACAAGCGTATGCTATAAATAGACATCAGCGTGTGTTGATTTTGGCCGGGGTAGAGTTAATTTTCTCCACAGTAGCTGGTATGAGGCTGTGTTTTGGATCTGTGCTGGAAATTGTTGGTAACTCAGGGATGTTTTTGTTATTGCTGAGCAGGGCTTACCCAGAATCAAGGTCTTTTCTGCCTCTCACCCCACCCCACCAGCGAGGAGGCTGGGTGGGCACAAGGAATCAGGAGGGGACACAGCCGGGACAGCTGACCGCAATGACCCCAGGGATATCCCATACCATATGCCGTCATGCTCAGCATATAAAGCTGGGGGAAGAAGGAGGAAGTGGGGGACATTGGGAGAGATGGCGTTTGTCTTCCTAAGTCACCATTAACACATCATGGAGCCCTGCTTTCCTGGTGATGGCTGAACACCTGCCTGCCCACGGGAAGTGGGGAATGAATTCCTTACTTTGCTTTGCTTGTGCATGGAGCTTCTGCCTCACCTACTGAACTGTCTTTATCGCAACCCATGAGTTTTCTTACTTTTACCCTTCCAATTTTCTCCCGCATCCCACCTGGGGAGAGTGAGCAAGTGGCTGGGTGGGGCTGACTGGCCAGCGGGGTTAAACCATGACACAGCAGAAGATTAACTTCAGCCTTTTTAGTCCCTTTTTGGCATGTCCTAGGTCTACTTACTTATATTTTGGTACAAGAAAGAGGAGCATTAGCCTTTCGTTCTATGAAACTTAAATTATTTTGCCCTAAATTTCAGGACGTCATCTAAAAAATAAAAATGAAGTAAGATAAAACAAGTGGGTAAAAGAAATCCTCCCTCCTTATACACAGCTGAGAGGAAATATCCCCCTTCCCCTTCCCGTATGATTTAATCCTGAACTGGGAATTAACTTGTACTATTAAGATAATATTAATTCACTCACTCTGCTAAATGTTCAGCAACACCACAGAACAAAAATAAGGAGACCTTTTAGCTGGAGAAGAGACTTTTATGAAGGTACTAAAGGATCTTAAATTTGGTGTGCTCCTTAATCAGATGACCAGAAATATAAAATCTCATGCCAAAGAACAAAGCCAAATATCCTACAGATGCCAATTTTGGAAAGCGAAAGATGTGCCATGATCATACGACACAAAGGACTGACTGGAAAGCAATTCACCAGCTCATTCCATTAAGGAGAACAGTCTAGGAGAGCAGACAGACAAAACTCTTCTACCTGCTGGGACCAAACTTGCTTGCTGAAAACAGTGGTAGCTCTGTGTTGAGTAAAGAGCAGGGCAAAGAGGAAGGTGACCGAAAAAAAAAAAAAATTACATAAGCTAAAATTAAGAAATAGTTCCAATTAGTAAAGCAACAGCAACACACAAGCATTACCATATCGTTTACACACGCAAGACCAAGAAAACGCACAGTAGTTATATTAGTCTAACCTACTAACAAATACGTATATGCCAAGACTGCAATGTAACCACTAAAGTATTTTTACAAATTGTAGCAGTGGGTTTGGGGTTGGTTTCAGTTTTAAAAAAAGAACTGACCATGAATTTAGACAACGGCATTTACTGTCAGATTCGTCATGCCTTTAGCATGAGTTACTGCTCATCAGCTGCTCTGTATGCCCCTATGAAGATACCTCTCTAACTAGTGAGCTAATTTAGAATAGTTTACTCTTCAAAACACTTGATTACCTTTCAGTCACTGTGGATACAAAAAAATGTAACTGGAGCACACTCAAGACAGCAGCAGACAGAAATAAGGTAACTTGCTCATTTATCATTGTTCTAAATCAACATCAAGACAACTGCTTTGACAACCATAAGTAATAAACACTGCAAAAAAAAAACTGAGAGAGAAAATAAAAAAATCACATACATACTTATCTATTTTAAACACCAAAACATTCAGTTTTAGGAAATGAGCACAAAATCAGACAAGTATACAGACAAGCTTATAATGGACTGGTTTTGATTAAAAGCTCAAAATATCTGAATAATTGAGCATTACTCCTCTCCTACAAGTGCAATGAATAAAAAATGTTTTAATCAAAACAGCACGACAAATACATTACTGATGAAGTTGATCAAAACATAATGGGGAATTTATTTTTGCAAACTGAGTTTTTCACTTGACACAGCAATTGTGTCATCTAAACTTTTTTGTTTTCTGACAGATGTTTGTGCTGTATGTATTTTGAAAATACTGGTGTAAAACAGCATTCACTTGGAATCAAGCCTTTGAATCTTGCAATAACTTATGCATTCCTTTGTAACCAAGAGACAATTTTATTAGGGGATAAAAGGACGCTTCATTCTAACCTTTAAACCTCCTTAGAACAAAAGGTTTGGGTTTTCAAATAAACTTTTTTTGCAGAAGGAATCTGTCAATGAAAATACGCTGCATGAAAGTAAACTGTTTCTTGGCCACTTTAAAAATCGTATTTTAACAAACATTATGGAATATTTTATCTTTCTCATTTCTTTCTTTCCTCTAAGCCAGAAATTGTCAATTCATGATTAATATAAAAAAATAATAACTTAAGGATGAGAGGCAATGGCCTCAAGGTGCACCAGGGGAGGTTTAGATTAGATATTAGGAAGAATTTCTTCACCGAAAGGTTGTCAAGCACTGGAACAGGGTGCCCAGGGAAGTGGTGGAGTCACCATCCCTGCAGGTGTTTAACAGACGTGTAGGTGTACTGCTTAGGGACATGGTTTAGTGGTGTACTTGGCAGTACTAGGTTTATGGTTGGACTTCATGATCTTAAGGGTCTTTTCCAACTTAAATGATTCTGTGAATCTATTATATGATCGGAAAAATCTTTTGTTATTTTTGACATAAAAGGTTGCTTGTTACAACAGCCAATTTCTAAAGGCTATCAGCATTTAAAGAACAGGCTTCTACAACTCTACATGAATTCTGACACATCACTGGATTCTTTTGGAGTAACACCATCTTGAATTTTTCAACATAATGTGACTTCCCTCTTGCTGACTAAGGCCACACAATACAAGCAGAATAAATTTATGAAAGTACTACAGAGATAATACATTTCTCATTTCTTTCTTTCCTCTAAGCCAGAAATTGTCAATTCATGATTAATATAAAAAAATAATAACTTAAGGATGAGAGGCAATGGCCTCAAGGTGCACCAGGGGAGGTTTAGATTAGATATTAGGAAGAATTTCTTCACCGAAAGGTTGTCAAGCACTGGAACAGGGTGCCCAGGGAAGTGGTGGAGTCACCATCCCTGCAGGTGTTTAACAGACGTGTAGGTGTACTGCTTAGGGACATGGTTTAGTGGTGTACTTGGCAGTACTAGGTTTATGGTTGGACTTCATGATCTTAAGGGTCTTTTCCAACTTAAATGATTCTGTGAATCTATTATATGATCGGAAAAATCTTTTGTTATTTTTGACATAAAAGGTTGCTTGTTACAACAGCCAATTTCTAAAGGCTATCAGCATTTAAAGAACAGGCTTCTACAACTCTACATGAATTCTGACACATCACTGGATTCTTTTGGAGTAACACCATCTTGAATTTTTCAACATAATGTGACTTCCCTCTTGCTGACTAAGGCCACACAATACAAGCAGAATAAATTTATGAAAGTACTACAGAGATAATACAAAAATTCAGTTTTGAAGTTTTTCTGTGTTTGAGAAAAGTCACGTTTCTTCTAGGAACCAAAGCCTTCTGGGAAGCTTGGTTTTTTAGGACAACAGATCAGAGAAAAATTCACTGTAAGTTATGGACGGGCTTCCATCTCTCCATAAAGGACTCTCATCTTAGACTGTCAAAGTATAATCCTCTACCGTTAGATCAAATTAAATACTTATGATTTTTTGTTCATACTCTTGGTAACAAACTGAGACTCAAACAGGCAACAACACACTTGCCCAGTTCTTTGGGTGTATCATTCCCCTTCTCTGTCCTCACTATCAACTGCAGTGCCAACAGTTTAACATACTGTCCTGGATAAAAATCTGGAGGGAGAGCAGCTAGATAAGAAATGACAAATGCTGATTTACAGTATATGTTCTGGCAGCAGAGACTCTAACCCAATGAAAGGGTAAAACTGTTCTACTCAGCTTCAGTAGAACTGCTCACTTGCATACCCTTTTGGGGGAGTTTTTGGTCTTTTGGGTTTTGCGGGTTTTTTTGCTGCTATATATGTGCCTCTTGAGCAGACTGAAGGGGTCTTTGAAGCACAAGAAACAAAAGATAGTTTAAAAATGAGTTTTCTGGATCTATAACCTGGCTGTGGCTTGCCAGATTATCTTGCAAACTTGCAGAAGCACACTTGTAGCAGAGAGTGTCAAACTTTCTTTTCACCAAGCCAGCCCTATTTCCAAAGTACTCATTAAAATATGAATAAATAAACAGAACAAAACTAAACAAAATCCAAAAAACCCACAGATCCAGACTTTGTAAGAGAAACTGACTGCATTCCCATTTAAAGAGTGGGCACCCTGAACAAGGCTTACCATATATCAGATTTTTTAAATACAAACAGGTATTTAGTGAGATTTAACTGGACTGAGACTACAAGCTTATTTCACAAATACCAAAACACTGCTGTCGCATGGGAAAGGCCACTGAGAACAGGAGAATTTGAACGAGAAAAGCTTTACATACAGGCGACCTTCAAACTATTATGATCTTGTGCCTTACAAGCTACCAGTGCCTGACGGAAAGGAAGCTAAGAGCAAGAGGCGGCACGCTAGGGACATCAGACCACATTACAAGTACAAGTGCATCGTGAAGATAATAGCTGGTTCAAAATGCATCTGACACCTTGGTTTGTGAGTGAAAGATAATATATTTAAATCGTTAGGCGGAATCTCTCCAGAAACTAATTTCCACATGAGTCAAGTTCATGCTCCTGAAGCCATAGATTTGATTCTAATAGTTCACACGCTAACTAAAAAGGCAGTAGAAGAAAAAAGTAAATAAAATACTGACCCTGTTTAAAATTCACCTTCATAGGACAAGCTGGGACAATACATGCCATAGGGTTTAGATGCACTAGCCAGAAAACAGCACAGGAGATTAACAGTTTGGGTCATCACTTTAAAAAAAAAAAAATCTGCACATGGAGTTCCTTATAGATTTGCTTACAACTTCATCCTATAGACAACTAAACAGTAGGAAAAAATGCATCTAAATCAAGTTAATGAGAAAGGGCTGGACAGAACACACAAACAGCATTCTACTTTTACATGTTGTTTCACAATATATAGTAGAGATAGCCAAGGCATGATGGTGAGAGACTATCAGATACTCAGCTGAGAGACCCAGATGTAGCTGGCTGCTAGAAAAAAAACCAACGCACTCCACATTGCAGGGTGCGTATCTTTTAAAAGCATGCTTTGGATAACGAGAACGGTCAGTGCAATTATTCTACAGCATTTGACTATGTGCTATCACAACAGAAACTGCAGTGCCATCGGCAGAAAACTGCTTTAATCTGTCCTTGCCTAACAGCTTAAAACACTACTGAAAAATCTTGCTCTTTCTTGTAAAGCTGTAAAGGTGGACCAAAAAGGCTTTAGATGAGTGACTTTTAGTTTATAATGGTACACGGAGACCTAATAAGTGGTCTTCCTGCACGACAGGAGATGATGTATCACAAAAGACTGATTCTACACATACCAAGTAATTATCCCCGTGTTTGGATTTGAGCATTCGGGTTACATCTTGTAGATTGTGGAGGTAAGTTTCCTCAGAACAGCTGGCAGGGAAGGATACAGCAATGATCCGCTCTGTGATGTAAGTGAGGTCAAGTTCATAGCCTTCCTCCATAATGTGATCAAAGTCTGCACTTCTGTGAAGAAATTAGACGTGGCAGTTCAGAGCAAAGCAGCCAAGGACAAACACAGTATATTAACGAGAAGAAACTGTAACTTGGACTCATACAGTCAAGTATCTGATGTTTCTAATATTTTCATTACAATTACAACTTATTAAATGCCTACAGAGCTTAAATTATTCAGTTCAGTACACAAATGGAGTTAGCCAAACATCAGAGTTCTTCACATCAAAACTATACTGAAAAAAATCTCTGCAACCAATAATGTAGAAGAGCAGGAAAATTAATACAAGTAACTTTGAAAAACACTAGTGGAACAAATTTGGGAGTTAAACAGAAAACAGAGAGGTACTTACCTCTTTTTCTGTAGAACTGTGCAAATGCTTTACAAATTGGTAGATTCACCAGTAATCTGTGACCATAAATAACAAAACCTAAACCCACCACAGCATTATGTGACACTACCAGACAAAACATGAAAGAAATACTTGCCGTAATCCTTTGTCACAACTGAAAGATGAGTTCTTCGAAGCACTGCTGGAATTCTGGAACAAAGCAAGCAGAGCAGTCAATCCGGTACCTTCCTTGCTGCCACTGGTATCAATGTTCCTGCCTTTTTTCTTCATTTATAATGTCAATACTGTGGAAAACTATATCAATAACAGGGTAAGAGAGGATCATGACCTTATATTTTGACTGCAAACACTGTGGTTACGGCCAGGTTATGCCCAACTCTTCATACAGACTCACTACTACCTCTTCCAACTCACTACTGCCAGAGGACTGGTTGTCTTTTGTGCACTTCCTTGGTAACTCCATTAAGATTAGAGAAAACATGCAATGGACTTCTGAGAATGTGGAGCTTGAATTTCTGTATAAACCTGCAAAAGTAAGTTCCTCTCAAGTGATTCTCTTGTGACAATATTGAAAAATATACTCAATTTATTCCAGTATCAGAGTCCTGGGAGTTTGCGTAGAAGTCTGAGCTGCAATGACTTTGCTTTACAATTTAGTGTGCGTCTCTTGTAGTTCCATTTGTTCAGTAACAGTAACTATGCATTAAAAAGTGTCAAAATGTTCTCCTCCATGAACCTTAGAAATAGAATAGTCACAGAGCTCTCTAAGTAATGGAGAGAAACAGAGATATCTAAAAGGGACAGTATCCATTCCTTCCAGGACAAGTTTTTAGAAAAAGACAGCTATTACTATACTAACATTAAATAAAAACTAATAAAAAATATTTACTTTACATTTAGATATATCTTTTTATACAGAAAATCCGAAGTTCAATTTAATATCATGGATCAGTAACTCCATAAGAGGAAGCGTATTCACCCATCTTACTGCCCTGAATTCATATTTACTATACAGCAAAATGCACAGAAAAGCTTATTTAGATGACAGGTAAGAGTGGGAAAGCTGATAAACCCTATCTATTTTGGCTACACACATGACAAATATTCCCAAACCAAATAAATTGGGTTCAAATGGAAGAGGCCTTAGAACTTTCCAGACAGTGATGCTGTATATCAAAATCTGGGAAAAGCTAGGACACATACAAGCATGCAAGTGGCACATTTCCTTCCAAAATTTCTGGAAATGAGTTGTTCTGGCAAATTTTACAGCACACCTGATGGCATAAGGTGCACCTCACCTAAGTGTTTGGTCCCAGTTCCACTAGCTCTTTACTTAGACAGTAGAAAACGAGGAAACATCATGGTATTTTCAGCTTTCTTTTTACTCAGTCCTTTCTTAGGATTTTAAAGGCTGTAGGTAATACACCATGGGTGTCAAAACAAGTAAATAACTAATAACTGAAATTCAAGACAAAGCTTTTAGCGTGTTTTGTTTTTATAACTAGAAAGTCATTAGCGGAACATGCCTCTCCCTCGACTTCCTTGGTCTCTGTAGGTCACACAGATGTATCCATTGCTTAAGTAGTAGTTCCACCATTTTAAAATAAATTTTATGACTAAATCTCCATGTAACCCGAATAATCAGTCACTTCGCAGCTTCCTCTAGTAAGAAAATACGTGACAAAATCCTTCTCTATTGCACACTGTTGTAACATATAAACTAGCATATAACCTAGTGGTATGCAGCATAAAAGCATACAAACAACATAATGCAAACCGCTAGCAGAAAAAAAACAACTGGTGAGATCTATATTTACTGTATGCACACTGTGTCACCTACTGAAATGCACAGCACTATATACCTTTCCTGCTCTGTGTACGAAAAAAATGGATAATCCAGACAACTTCCACAATTCAAAAACTGGTACAACTTAGAACTTGTATTAGCAGCACTGTTTGAAATTTTCTTCAAGTACCTATAATATAGTTTAGAACTCTAGCTGATTGGTTGCACATATAAAAGTATAAATATATCAGTTTAAAAGGATTCTTCTTCTGAAATCTCATCTGGGTATCACATTTCATTGCATGGTGTCGAACAGATGAAATACTCTTCAGTGCGTCATTATGGGCATGCTTTTATACAAATTCTGGACAGCTCCCAAAATCAACAGAACCCTACTATCTTCAAAAGATTCTTTGATTCAGACCATGAAACTTCCCATTGCCTATCTATGGTGCACCAAACTACTAACTTTTACTTAACCCTTCATAAGGTCAACATCACCGCATACATTATATCTTGACTACAGTCAATGACTTGTTGGTAAACAGACAAAGTCAAGGACACATGTCTGGTTTTCTACATGTCCTCTGCATTATAGTCACTTCCTCCTCTCTTCCATGGCTTAATTACCTTGTAGCTAGCAATAGTATTTTTTCTTCAGTTTTCCTTTTTAATAATTGTTTTGTTTACTAATTATCAACGACTACACCACTAATTTTTCCCCTCACATCTAAAATATCTAGCAAAATCCAACAAAGATACAATACATGATTTACTAAAGGCACAATGGTCACTGAAAAAGCTTTAAAAAGGTGCGTGGTGGAACACATATTATATATGCACACACTCCTACATCTTCTCAAACACATGAGGAAGCTCTTACAGCATTTCTCACAACAGGCAATCTGTAAATGTGAGCCATATCTTACCATATCTAAACCTGAATTCAGGCTTAATAGTCAATTAAAATCAATCCTGAACTTCTGTGACTACCTCTTCCCCTCCCGCCCCCGCAACATTTCTGTGTGGTTTCTGGGTCATCTCACTGATAAGAAGGGATTCTTCTTCATTCTGGACCAAGTCATACACACCTACCAGCAGAATATGAGTTTCACCAAGCACAGGATTCAACAGCACAGGGCAGAATATCCATAAAGACAAATCATCTCCATTCAAGTTTAGAAAAAACAAAACAAAACAAACAAACAAAACCACAAAAAACAACCCAAACAAAAAACCCCCACTATTTTCTGCCTTGCTGCACACTGGAGGGATAATGGCAAAACATTTAGCTAATCTTCCAAAACAGCAAATGCCACCTGGCATCTCCCAGGATGGACAATTACACAGAAAATCTTGCAAAACTAGATACAATTTTCATTTCCTGTCAACCAATAGCAGTAGAGAAGATGAAGGGGAATGAAAAAAAAATAGCTCAAAATGGGGTGTTTAACCACATCTGGCTAAAAATTTAGAGTTGTAAGTAGGATAGATCCAGTGGAACTAGAGCTTGAGTTGTTGCCAGTAGGACAGTCCACCCTGAGATTATTCTTCCTTGACCTTCTCCCCACGGTTCTTGCTTCTCTGTTTCCCTGGGACTGCCCAGCAATGCAGACAGTATAACCAGAGAAGCAGAGTTTTGAAAAAAGAAGACAGTTCCCATTTCATTCCGGTTTATGGAATTTTTATATCCCAAACACACACATCAATCCCAAACAATCACACATAAAAGCTATCCCTATGTAAACAAGTGCAAAGAGCCTTTGGTCAGATAAATTTAGCTGCAGTTGTATGAAAGCCAGCAGGGGGAAGCAATTGCTGCTCAAAAAGACAATTGTCTTCTCTCCAGCCATGGAACAGTATGAATGAGCAAATTCCTTACATCCAAGGCACTGTCTCATTGCCCTTTGCCAGTGAAAACTCAAGGCATGCAACTCTTTCCTTTCATAGAATCATCACAGAATCATTTAGGTTGGAAAGGACCCTTAAAATGATCGAGTCCAACCATAAATCTAACACTGCCAAATCCAGTCCCTAAGCACCACCTCTACATGCTTTTTAAATGCCTCCAGGGATGGTGATTCCACTGCTTCCCTGGGCAGCCTGTTCCAATGATTGACAACCCTTTCAGTGAAGAAATTCTTCCTCATATCCAATCTAAACCTCCCCTGGAGCAACTTGAGGCCATTTCCTTTTGTCTTATCGCTCATTACCTGGAAGAAGAGACCAACCCCCACCTTGCTACAATCTCCTTTCGGGTAGTTGTAAACGATGACATTCTTATGGTTTCTTTGACTTTACTTTCACCCTTACTTTGACGACATCCTTACTACTTCTTTCACCGTCTTTGGCTCCTGCATGTTGTCCTGGGCACATTGCAGAGCTTGCTATCCCAACTTTCTCAAAAACGCGGTCCTTGGACAAGGCCATCCCAGAGTCCAGTACAGCCTAGGCGTGATACAGAAGCTAAGAAACAGGCCCCTATTTAATTCTATATTACTTTAAACCCGGTCATAACAGTCACTAGAAGGTAAGCTTCCCAGCACAGCTTGCTGTCAATGGAAGCGCAGGAAGTGGGTAAGACAGCAATTAAAGTACAGCTAGGACAAAACAGGTTTTTGCGATCAGTCCTGTTTATTCACCTTCCTCTGACACCAAAGAGGGTGAACGTCCTTATGGATTATCTGATCTGCCTCAAATAGCAAGCCTGTGCTGTCCCATCCGCAGGCTGCATCTCATACCTTTACAATCTCTCTTCCAGTCTCTCCACAGCTTCAGAGCAAAAACATGACACAGGTACAGGACCAGCCAGCTCACACAGCATGGCACTGAGACACCACCTGCGTTAGTCCAGAAACAGAAGGAAGAAGAAATAACCTCTCTGCTAAGACCGCATCCCCTCACCTATGACAAAAGGCTGCTTCTCAAGGAAAGAAATGAGGACAATCAAGTGAAAAATAATGCCTGTAAAAAGAAAAAAAAATAATCATATCGGTAAAAAAAAAAAAAAAAAAAATGTACCTCTTAGCCAGACGATCATCCTCAACCTTTCCAAGAACTGAATAAGGGAACTTGGGTTACAGCTAGCAGGCTTTCCAACTTCATAAGCTAAAGTCTTCTGTAGTAGAGCTTCAGAGACCAGAAAGATCACGGAACGGACAAAGGGCGAAGGGAGATCAGTTCTACCCCAGATAAATTCATTTGCATTTTGCGGGTACACTGATTTACTATCTTTTATATGATAGCTCTGGGGGAAAAAAAATAATCAAATCTAGTATGCAAACTGCTAATTTCCAATACCAAAATAAAACTAAATATGTGGGCCATACAGGGGCTTAGAAACATCAGGTCGGATAAAAACTTAACCCTTTTGGGACTAGAATCAAAGGTAAGCTAATGAAGCCAAATGAAAAATCATTCAGTACCCTTTCCCAAGGCCCTGGTCCTGGCATTGAACTATAATATAATAATACAGTATCTACTTGAAAGCAATCTCAGCAAAATATAAGAACTACTAGTTTCAAAGACCAGGTTGGTTTAAGCAGTTGAGACAGTTGTACATCAACTATATGCTCCTCCAAGGAACAGAATTACTGAAAACTCATGGCTCCAGGATCTGACATGCATTCATGCAGCTCATCTATTTCTTTCCTGGGCTCCGTCTTTAACGGAAGCCTTACAAGCTTAAGGATCAATGAGTAGAAACTACAACTATCTGAAATGTAAGTCAATGAGCAATCTGTGACTTAAAGGTATCAGAACGTATTTTGAAAGAATGACATGGATCTATTTGGGATATAAGTATTTTATTTGTGCCTATTTTTTAATGTTGATGTAAGCACCAGAAAACTTGATTAGCTAATCTGTCATAAAATTACATGCATTTTACACAGTTTTTCAGTAGCTTATGAAACTTTTTCCCATGCAATTGTTCACTATTCAGAGCGCCACAAATAAGAATATGAATAGAGAGACTGATCACTGGGAGACTCGAGTGCATTTTAACCAAATTTGTGATGGTATTTTCATTCCCCAAGCCACAGATAAGAATCAGAAGAAATTCTCTATCTATCCTAAGGCATAGCGTAACAGTTCTATACGCTCCAGGGTACTGCAGAAAAGATAGGACAATGAACTACACTGACCGTTGGACTGCTCCACCATAATTCCTACTGACACAGTAGTTGCTTTTAGAAGCTACAGTGAAACACATGTTTGGATGTCTTGGATGAGAACCAAAATTTGCATAATCTTTTGGCCTCTGGCTTCAGAATGATTCCTAACATGGAAAACAAAGACTCATGCCTTGAGAATACAAATGTCTCTGTGTTACTGTGTATCTGTCCCTGCAGTAAATATTAAAAAAAAAAATAATTAAAAAAAAAATCTTTTTTGGGACTTGACTCTCTGCAGAAGAGATTTATCATTATTTCTACTGCAAACAGCTATTTGTTTGGCTGTACATTTTATTTTTGTTCTTTATACTGTATTCCATAGGATTAACGATCTGTTCCCCTATGTAGTGTAACAGCGAAGAGTCAAGACAGATGTGGCCCTTGCAAGTTGCAGAGACTGCAGCAGTTACAAATCCAAGCTTGCTGTCTCCCTGCCAAAAACTACCCTGACTCTTAGCTGCTGGTAAAGCTGCTACCACGATTCTTCCCTATAACACCTCACCCAAGATAGGCAAGGCTCCCCTAAACAAATTAACTGTCCGGTTTTGTAACCCAGCTCATCTTATCAAGTTTGTGGGGCACTTGGATATGGAGTTCTATCTACCAGTCTGCCCAGGGCAACAAGGAACTAACCAGGGCAGGAAGATCATCTTCCAACTCACAGCCTGCAAGTTCATGGTACAGCTGGGTCTTCTATCCATTCTTTTCTCTTCTTTCAAACAACTGAAATTACAGAATCACAGAATCATTCTGCTTGGAAGAGACCTCTGGGATCATCGAGTCCAACCTTTCCCCTAACACCACCACGTCAGCTAGACCATGGCACTAAGTGCCACAGCCAGTCTTTTCCTAAATACCTCCAGGGATGGGGACTCCACCACCTCCCTGGGCAGCCCATTCCAATGCCTAACCACCCTTTCTGTGAAGAAAGGCCTCCTCATTTCTAGCCTGAACTTCCCCTGGCGCAGTTTCACACGATGTCCTCTTGTACTATCACTTGTTACTTGGGAGAAGAGGTCGATTCCCACCTCGCTACAACCTCCTTTCAG
>NW_009619963.1:0-265 GCF_000690535.1 Cariama cristata
ACACAGGGCAAACACGGCGCCGGTGGCAAGGTCACCTGTGCCAGGTGACATGGGGCACCGGGATGAGCCCTACCTGGTGCTGCTCTGTGGGAAAACACGCAGCTGTGGGGAAAACCCCTCCGCAGGGAGCCCCGACCCACCCAGCTGGATGCAGCACCTTGACTGGGAGCGGGGTTATCCCGGCTGTCACGGGGTTGTTTATTCACCGGCTCCATTTCCTGGGCGGCAGGGCTGGTGCTGTCGCGAACAAAAAACCGATGGCTTA
>NW_009619963.1:304-581 GCF_000690535.1 Cariama cristata
ACCCTCTGTCCCTGCAGGGCACCGAGCCATGAAGCTGAACGAGCGGAGCCTGGCTTTTTATGCCACCTGCGACTCCCCGGCCGACAACGCCGGCTTCCTCTACAAGCGCGGCGAGCGGCACACGGCGTACCATCGCCGCTGGTTTGTGCTGAAGGGCAACATGCTCTTCTACTTCGAGGAGCGGGAGAGCCGGGAGCCCGTGGGTGTCATCGTGCTGGAGGGTTGCACCGTGGAGCTCTGTGATTCGGCTGAGGAATTCACCTTTGCCATCCGCTTT
>NW_009619964.1:0-1870 GCF_000690535.1 Cariama cristata
CACCCTTGGGGCCCCTCCCAGTGCCCCCCACAACCCACCCTGTAGCCCAAGGACCCCCCAGTGCTCCCCACACCCCCAACCGAGACTGCAGCCCAGGCGCTGCAGGGAGGCCCTGGTGAGCACCCATCCGTCTGCACCACCCTGGCCCCAAGCCCGCCGGCAGTGGGGATCAGGGTGCTGAGGGGCTCGCAGGCCTGACCCAAGGCAGGACCTCACACCCCGCTTCATGCACTGTGACACACACACGTGGTCCGAGGGCTTTGACCATCCCCTTCCCCGGGCTGCAGCACCCACACGGAGTGGCCCGGTAACCTGCCCCGGCCATGGCCCATGGCGCACAAAAATGGGTTCAAAGCCCCAGATTGCGGCATACCTTGTGGGGCACCCAGGCCTTACCCAGCTCCTGTACCCCAGCTCTCCCAGCTGCCCGCCACAGTTTAGTTTCCCTGGGAAGTGCTTTTTGGGGAAATTTCATGCAGCTTCAGCCTGACACGAGGCTGCGAATCCTTCAGGATGCTCCTCTGATTTACGCGTGCCTTGGTGGCCCCGTGGCTTTGCTGTGCAAAGCAAAACCAGCACAACCAAAACCTGCGTGCTCCCACTGGCAGTGCTACATGGGCACCTCTGCTTTACGGTGACTCCCTGGGACTGGAGCAGCCGGTGCTGGCCATTCCCCACAGCCCAAAAAATTAATCCTGAGTGTGTTCTTCTGCTGGGCCCCATGAGCAGCATCCCAGGGCAGCCCTGAACAGCAGGATGTCAGCGACAGGCAAATGCTAGCAACAAGTCTCGCTTCATTTACTGCTCCTGTGCTCAGACACACAGAACACTAATGTTCTTGGATATTAAACAAAACATCCATCATTGCCTGGTTCGGGGGGAATGTACAAATTGCATCAGTGTCCCATGTGCACAGGTTTCCCAGACCTGGCAAATCCCTTGGTCCATGCTCAGAGGGCAACTCGTCCCCAGGACATGGGGACCCGCGGTGTTGCTGCACGACATTGCTGAGCTCCCAGCGGCCAGTGCAGCCCCTCTCCTGGCAAACCTGTTTCCCAGGCACTGCCCAGCCCGCTCAGCATCCGCCAGTGGCGCTTGTGGTGAAAAATCATTAGGCAAGATCTAAATAAAGGAAAAAAAGAAGGGAAGGAAAAAAAAAGGAGGAAGAAACAGGTGGAAGCTAACTGCGGTGATGCCAGCTGGCAAGCGCCATGGTGAGAGAGGAGGCAAACTGCAGCTCAAGCAAATCTCTCCTTCTTCCAGCTCACCCTCGGAGACACGCAGGGCCACCCTCAAAGCCCGTTTTCCTGCAAGAAGGGAGGGCTCCCAGCCCTTCCCAGGAAGGCAGCACAGTGACGGAGACCCACTCCTCTGGGGTTTTGCTGGCTCCTTTGGAGTAGGTGAATGCAGCCAAGACCACAACGGGGAAACCCAGGGAAATCCTTTCTGCTGACTCAGGTGGGAGGAAAAGGTTTTCCTGCTATTAAAAAGGAAAGTGCCAGCGAACATCCCCCACTCCCTGCCCCAGCTCAGGATCAAAAAGTCAGGAGCCAGTGCTGCAATGCTGGCACGGGAAGGTGCAAGGGGGCAGGTCAGCTGGTGGGACCAGCACAGCTGAATCCCCCCTGCCTCTGGTGCATGGTGGGCAAGGGGTCAATTTATTCTCTCCTAGCACGCAGCACCGATGCCGGCGCCCAAGCACGTGTATGCCCGAGGTTAGGGAGAAGCCTCAGTTGGCTTAAAACCCTTCCAACCCCACAAAGCGTGCCCAACCACATGTTAAGCCCAAACATTTATTTTTTCAAATTAAATGCATCTCTGGGTTGATTTTGTTGACTTTTTCCCCACTGCAACTCAGGAGCGCAGCCCC
>NW_009619965.1:0-15846 GCF_000690535.1 Cariama cristata
CCGGTTTTCCCGCCGTGGCGTGGTCTCTCTTCTGTCACGCTTCCCGGTGCTTCGGGTGAGGAGTGACTCTCCCTCGAACCCACCGGGAGGTTGGGGGGGGATGTTGTTACACCCCTTTTTTTTGGCAGAGGAGGCTGAAGGCTGACGTGCGACATCTTTGGGTGTTCGGATGTCTGATTTTTTCCCATTACTTTGCGTAAAATAGTGCGTTTGGACACGGGAGGAGGCTATGGAGTCTCCATCCTTGGAGATACTTAAAATCCAAGGGGTCACGGAGCTGAGCACCCTGCTCCGCCTGGCCCTGGTTGGACTAGAGGGTCTGCAGGGGCGCGTTCCCGCCTCAGAAACTCTGGGATTGAGAGAAAGAACACGTTTTTGTTGGGAACAGAACTCCCGCCGAGTGTGTGGGGCTGCTCGGTGCAACTGCCGGTGAGGGCCGAAGGAGGTGAGGGAACCTCAAAGGGAGCACACGGTGCTCGTGGGGTGCTATGGACTGGGTACTGGGGGGCTCTGTGCTGTGAGGTGAGCCCTTCTCCTCCCCTCACACGGACCCCTGCCAGCTGACCCGATCCACTCTCCTCCCAGTCGTTTTGTTCCCTTCCAGCTTACCTCCTCCATCCTGGCACCCTTTTGCCAGTTTTTGCTTTCTCTGTCCTTTCGTGGCCACTTACCTCCCTGCCATTTCCCCCTTGGGCTTTTCTGCAGAAAAGGAAGATCATGCAAGAGCTGATACCCGACTGATACGTATCAATCTGCTTTGAAGTGATGGTCAGCATGGGTTGTGTTGACTGGTAAAATGAGAGACTGTGTCTGGAAATCAATGTCTTGCTTGTTTATCTAATTCTAATTTGCAGAAGAAGGTTAGAAACTAAAACTGCATATGATAAATGTATGTCACCTGTTACTATAGCGGACCTGGTGATGAACTTCTCTCCCCAGTCACCATTTCCATGCGTTCCACACTGGTTTCTGTTCCAATTAGCTGTCTCTGTCGCTCCGTTTCCTCCCTGCAACTCCTGCGGGTTTGCCCGTTGTGCCATCTGCGTTAGAAATGGGGCACTTGGTGCCCTTGTCCAGATACAAAGGCCCAGTCCACGAGTGTGAGAGAAAATGAGGTTTCTAGCCTCAATTTTGGCTCCGCGGACAAAATGTAGCTTCTCAAAGTTCAAAGCTGTGGTCACGAGGAAAGTAATCCTCCTTGCTCGTGGGCTTAAATGTATATGCAGTGATGAGAGGACCCATGGCGAGCTCAGGTACCCAAATGGACAATGTCTCTCCTGTCAGTGAATTTTGGCCAGATTTTTCACAGAGACCAAACAGGTACTTTGATGAAAGATCACACTGCTTTCTCTAACTGGAATTTTTTCCACATCCAGTTGAAACTTCTTGAACTCTTGTGGATAAACATTGTTGGCATTTTAAGCAGAAGTGCGGGGAGGAGGCCTTCTGGAGTTTTTTTTTTATTCCACTACCCTTGTTCTTGGAAACGTCCCAGCTGACTTGGCTTAAAGCCTGAGGAAGAGTTCAGCCTGGCTTCTAGACTGGAAAACTCGTCACAGGTGGTTAAAGTCTGTCAGTGTTATAAAGAGTGAAACTAGCCCCTCAGTTTCAGTATCTCCTTTTCCATTTTCTTTTTTTTTCTTGAAGAAAAAAAAAAACCCAGACATTTGTAATATCTTTGCTTCCTGCTAGAGTTTGGCACTGCCCGTGCGCTTTGCTGTCACCTCTGACTGTCTCTACCACACATGACACTGGAGCCTTGTTTCCATTTTATTTTGGTCTTCTTCTTCTCCAACTCCATTTTTTTTCTAAAATAAAGGATATATGTAACAAATTAATGATGGAAGAATCTAATTTTAGTGGGACATTTAGTCTCTCTCATTTACATCGCAGCAAATTTGCATTAGTCCTTAACTTCTGTAGATTTAGTCCAGATTGGTTGTACAAGAGAGTGGTTAAGAGCAGAATTTAACTGCTATCCAAAGCGGCTAAAAGACTGAATTAGTTGGATAATTTTTTCTTTATTATAAGAGAATAGTTCAAGAAACGAAGTTGTTTATACAATGGAAAAAGTCAGAAGACCATTTAGGATTACGTACCAGTTAATTTTGTGAAAAAATCCAATCCTTGATATGTTGATTTATACACCGTTTTAGCTGTTGGGGCTATGAGACGGTGTTGGGATTAGCTCCTGCCTTTGCCAAACAAGCCTGGGAAAGAGATGGTAATCTTTCCTGATAAGAAGCTGTGTGACAAGTGTTAAGGAGCAGATTGCTTCTCCAAGGAACTTGCAGACAGGCTTGGGGTGTTTCATTGCTTCTTCACCTGACCTCCTCAGCCCCAGAAACACAGCAGGAGGGAGGAGATGCTGTGCTTTTGACAGGGCTGGGGGTGTTAACCAGCTTGAATGCATCCGTCTGGAATGCAAGGATCCTTTTTTTTGTTTTGGTGTTTTTTTTCCTTTCCCTGATCATGAGAGATGCAGCTGAAATCAAGTCATACTTGTGGTTTTCAGCAATCTCCCTCTCGTTCTGAGTACTGCTCGTGTTTCTAAGAAATATGTTTATTTCATGGAACAGTGCACATGTATGCATGTATACATGAATACACACAGCTTTTGGCTTCAACGCTGTCTGTAATCCTACGCTCCTTTCTCAGTGTAAGTTGCTGTTGGCTTCCATTGGAAATTTGCCTGAGTGAGGCATGCAGTGTCTGGCCTTGTGTTTATGCCAGGTGATGGTGATATATTGACTGCTCTTGGGTGGTGACTATTGTTGGGTGTGTTAATGGATGAAAAGTGAGGTAGATGGACTGCACGGAGTCACAGAACCACAGGCTGGTGGGGGTTGGCGGGGCCCTCTGGAGACCATCCAGTCCAAACCCCTGCCAAAGCAGGGGCAACTAAAGAGGGTGCACAACAGCAGTTGCACAGGATTGCGTCCAGGCGGGTTTTGAACGTCTCTGGAGAAGGAGACTCCACAGCCTCTCTGGGCAGCCTGTGCCAGTGCTCGGCCACCCTCAAAGTACAGAAGGTCTTCCTCATATTCAGATGGATCTTCCTGAGTTTCGGTTTGTGCCCGTTGCCCCTTAACCTGTCGCTGGAGACCACTGAAAAGAGTCTGGCCCCGTCCTCTTGACGCCCACCCTTAAGGTATTTATAAATATTGATGAGATCCTCTCTCATTCTTCTCCAGTTTCCTCAGTCTTTCCTCGTCAGGGAGATGCTCCAGTCCCCTCATCATCTTCACTGCCCTCCGCTGGACTCTCTCCAGTGGTTCCTTGTCTTTCTTGAACTGGGGAAGCCAGAACTAGATGTTACTACAGATCATGTTTATTCTCCACAAGCAATAAAAAACCCTGTTTGGACAAAATAGAATTTGATTTTAGTCTAGAACATCAGGCTGCTGACACATCCGCCCTCAATCTGTGCCTGCTATCAGTGAAGTCAAAAACTTTTCTGAGACTTTTCTTCCCACCAGCAAATAGAGAGATTACATCAGAAAATGAGAGCTACGCTTTACTCAGTCTGTAAATAGTTGAACTCAGGAGTCTAAATAAAAGACTCGTTTTGATGCACATAGCATCAGACATTGCTGAATGTATTCATAAAGAACAACGTAAGCACTAGGAAGGAACTGGAAAGTTAAGACATATGGCCACGATCCCATCCAGCCTTGCAAAACTGATCTTGCTGTGGAAATATTTTCAACATGCAGGGAGGCTGCCTTGGGCAATTCTTAAATTATACAGGGAAAAGGCAAACGTATACTGTTCCTCAGAAAACATTTCAGGAAATTTTTGTCTTTGCATTAATTCAGTAGGACAGTAGCAGCTAAGTATTCTTCGGTGGAATTTAAAGAAAAAGTGCTTGAAAATATTAAAAGATGCCATCAGACTTATGTTTTGAAATCTAGATGTAGAACTGAGAAAAGTGTTGTTTGTGTTTTGTGCTCACTATGGGAACAGACCTGTGTGCCTCGTGTATCCTGAACGCCAGCCACCTTGCAGTCTTAAGAGGTTTTTTTTTGATTTAGGGTTAGGTTGGGATGCTTTTGTTCTGATAATGTACAGTTTTACGCCTTGCATGTCTGCAACCTCCTTTGCCTACTGATCAGTTCTGTGCTGTTGAATCTTTATTCTGCCAGCCAGGTTAAAACTCAGGCGCAGGCTACAAGGTTTTGCTGGTGCAATCAAGAGGCAAATGATTCAACTCAGCAGGAGACAGATGGGAAAAGGCATCTTTTGCTGCATCCTGGTATTTGTTGCTTCGCCAGTAAGTGCCTCTGGTACTGTCCACGTCAATGGGAAGACTGCCTGACTGCTAGCTTTGCTACCCTCTGAGCTGGTACTTAAAAAATCGTAACAAGAAAGTATCCAAAAGAAAAGACAAAACAACTCATTTGTGATTCTTCCTTTCTGATTATGAAATTCAATCACATTTTGAAAATAAAAGAAATATGTACTTAGGCAACAATAATTTAAATAGCATTTTTTCCTTCCTTGATATGTGAATCTGTCAGTGCTTTCAAAGAGCAAGCTGAGGATGGCAAAATAAAATTATTCTGAGTGTTACTGAAGAGAGTTTTGAGTAATGACTCATGTTCCTCCAGACAGAGTTTATAGGTTATTCCTCATGCTACTAGTTTCAGTGTAACAATGATTATTCATCTTCCCCCATAAAGTACCTCTTGTGAAAGAGATTCTTCATCATCTTGTTTCCTAAGATATATTTGTCATTTACTATAAAAGATTTATATGAAAGTTCATGATTTCCAAGGTATGCAAAATAGCACAGTTATTTTCAGTCATAGGCTGAAAGAAAAAGATCAGATATTTATATTTCACTAACAACTTGTGTAAGAGATCAACTGATCTTGTTTAAACAGTGTTCTTCTCCAGAATTTTGGCAAAATAAATGACTTGTAAAGTCCTGCTATTGCTCACAGTGAACAGAAACACCTTAAAAATTCCTTGTTGCATCTTCCTTTGCTCTTCGTAGATTGATTGACTGAGCAAAACAAGTAATCTAAGCTCATAAGTAAAACAAATCAGCACCCAGCAATAATCATACACAGCTGCAATTAGAAATACACCTTTACAGAGCACTCCCTAAAGCAGAAGCTCAGGTGAATGAGATTAGTACATATCAGTACATAAACCCTGCAGGTCCTTAAACTGTGGAGCTTTTCCAAATGCTTTGCTTCTTGCAAGCTGTTGCTAATATATGCACACTTGACCAAGGAAAAAGTTCTGATATCCAAGATCCAGCGTGTGTGTGGATGCTTTACATATAGGCTCCCTCCAGCGAAGAGGGTGGAAATGGAGCTATACCTCCTTGTCCACCCCTCTCCCCTTCCACAGCAGCCAGAGTGGCAGTGCTCTCTGTGTCAGATGAGATGGTCCCACCTGCAGCTGAGCCCCATCTTCCCCCATGTCATGCCTGAATTGAAGTGAGTCTTCATCAGGAGACCCTCTTGACTGTTTCAGGTCAATACAGAGATAGCTATAGAATCATAGAATTGTTCAGGTTGGAAAAGACCTTTAAGATCATCAAGTCCAACCGTTAACCTAGCACTGCCAAGTCCACCACTAAACCATGTAAATCACTCAAGGGCTCCACCTGTTCTGGGTTTTATCAACAAGGAAATCCCAAAGTAAAAGGTCTTCTCCCAGTAAAATGCCTCAGGCTACTGAATCTACTATGCTGTCAATAATCCCTATAAAAATAAACTGCTTATTGTAAGCGCTAACAGACCAGGAAAGCATGGTGAGCCTTCCAGTGACCACACTTGTTAATACATTTACCAGAGTTGTTCCCTGTCTCTCACTCAACTAAGAAGACTATGATTCACCATCATATTACATCGGGTGTTACATGTAGGAGGATATGGCATGTGGTCTTGATTTGACTCCATCTACTGATATTACCAAAACCCGTAAAGTTAAA
The DNA here is from genome assembly GCF_000690535.1 of Cariama cristata. Classification (NCBI taxonomy): domain Eukaryota; kingdom Metazoa; phylum Chordata; class Aves; order Cariamiformes; family Cariamidae; genus Cariama; species Cariama cristata. The sequence goes on from NW_009619965.1 coordinate 5,948, forward strand.
CCATTGCAATAAGGGAAGTGAAAATCATTCTTCCACCCTCCAAAGTCACAGCTGCAGAGCTATTTTGAACGATGTATTTACAAATCCTGATTTGCATAGTCCAGACAGCAGACCCAAGCACTGACCACAGCTAAGAGTACTCCTCCTGTTTTGTAAAACCAAATCCAAGGTGAGTTCACCGAGACGGAAAAATCTAAACTAGACAGAGAAGTAATAATCATAAGAGTACTATACCCAACTGAGCTTGACCCAGGACACTCACTGAAGCACGAAGAGCTCCGAGAAATGTTTGAGCCCAACGGTGTGCAATATGAAGCGTGCCTCTGAGTTAAGATCTTCTTCTGGTGGAAATTAATTAATGTCTCCTCAAGAGTAAAACAACTGACATCCTTCCTGAAGAGATTTAATTTATCCTGTCCTCAGAAAACAATGCCCAGAATATCAGAAGGTTACACTCAAGGATTATGTCGGATCAAGAGCAGCCTGAATGGATTGACCATCAATTGCACATCACTCTGCTGTCTCTTGGGGAGGGGTTTAGTAGAGGAAAATAATGACTCAGTAAGTCATTTGTATGCATAGGTCTCACTGAGCTGGTCAAGCCATTTTATTTCTTTCATTCCATTCTCTTTATTAATTTATTGGATAATTAAGCAGTATGGTGAGACATAGCAAGAGAAATTCTGCTGTGCAAATCACAAAGGTTCTAGCATGACTTCCAGGAGGTCTCTTATGAACCTTCAGAAAACCAGGATCATGGTATGCTAAAAAATGTGCCTGTCCTTGACTTCTTAACTTGTTTATCGGAAACATTTATAACCTAAGATGCAGCCTTGCAGAACAGAAATGAGTCTAGGAAACACCCAAACCAGAAAGGAAATGTATTCCTGCCTGAGTACAACCTGACCTGCATACTATGGCCCCTGGCCTAGAAACTGCAGACAGGTGTCCCAGCTGCGTCCCCCACTGCTATAGGTATCATTCCTGGCCTGAGAAGTAGAAGAATGATGCAATCTCAGCTAGGTTTAGGTCAGATATCTGTATTTGTGGGCTTACTCCGTATTCACAAATGATTTTTGAGCAGCTGCAGGTTTTTTTAAGGCTGGTCAGTTGGGGCGCTACCGTATTTGGATGGCTAACATGCCTGACCTTTAAAAAGCCTGAATTTCAGTCACCTGTTCAAGTGTTCATGTTTTGACAACACCACCTATTTTGGATGTCTTCCTAAAATAGAGGCCTCCAATTCACTTTGCAAGATTTTGTTGTGATTGTTATCCTTGCTCAGGCATCTGGAAAGCCACGCATAATTATTAACATAGGTGCCCAGAATCAGTCATGTCTTAAGAACTGGAGAAGTCTGAAACTGGATAACTTGTTTTGTCAGGGCTCTTCATCACACGTTGAATAAGACTGGAGCCACCACACATAGGGCAAGGTTCACTGCAGACAGGTAGGCTGAATGGTCATCACACAGGTAGGCATGGCACATCCAGAATCGTACTTAAGGTGTGCTTGCTGTGGAGATCACCTTTCAGACAGTGACCTAACTTGGCCTAGTTAGCCCAAGCGGCACTGCCATCTAGGAATTACATGTGCAAAAATGTGGGCATACTCAAGAAACCATGAATAAAGCAGCCACGCATTTAAAAGTTTTGCCGTAACATAATCAATGCAGATGTTACATTGCTCTGTTACATCCCCTTGGGAACAGAGTGGAAACCATCCCATTCAAAGTGAACCTGTTATGATAATATTACAAAGAAGAATAAAAACATTGCAAATACTTAATAAATCATAAAAGACAGTTGAAACAGTTGTTCAAATGAATGGAGAAGGCTTAGTTCCATATAAATAACGAATGGCTTCTCTTGTATTGAACTCCTGAAAGAGATGGCAAGTATATAAGAGGGAGTGGTGTCACTGTACAGAGCTCTGTTAAGTAAGGAGAGATGCCCGAAGGCAGGGTTTTGTCCTAATGGGGGGGAAAAAGTGCTTCCAAGTGATATGACATGGTACTTCCCACCAGCTGCTCCAAGCTGCAGCGCGCACCTGAAACGCGGTTGTTGGCATTAAAGAGTAGCTGGATGCTGTTGGACAGAGGAGGTACCACGGCTGGGTGCTGCACAGCACCTTACTGGAGTCAGTGGGGTCTGCTGGTTTGTGGTAAAAGTTTGAGGGTGCCTGAGACTCAGTAGAGGCAGAAGACCTTTAGCACTGCAATGTTGAGGGCTGCCGTACCACAGCGAGCAGTTTGGGAGGGTGGACTTCCCCCTGGGTCCCTCTGTCCCCTCTGAGTGAGTGGCAGTGTGGCGAGTACCCAAACTGAGGTCCACAGCAGCTGGAGAGGGCCCTAGGAGGTGTGCCGATGAGTTTGCCGCGCGTGCTGAGTACCTCTGCACCGGGGCTCTGGACTCTCTCAGGGTTAGGGGTGAGCTGCCCATCTCTACTCTGCAGGTACAGTGAGGCTGGACCCTCCAGGATAATGGTCAATAAAACATTGACCTCTGAAACATACACATCCTGCCGAGAGCCTGTGGCACCTCCACAGACATTCCTTGCTGGGTAAAGGAATTTAAATCCCCCAGATCTTAAGAGGATCTGTCCTTCCAGGATCAAGTGGTAAAGGTGGTTATTTCCACCATTTCCGTGTTTAACTGAACTCAGCATAGAGTGTCCCAGGATCAGAAGTGTTGGTCGAAAGAGATCATAGAACCATAGAATCATTTAGGTTGGGAAAGACCATTGAATCCAGCCGTTAACCTAACACTACCAAGTCTACCACTAAACCATGTAATCAAACCTCCTGCCTTGGCATGGTCCAGCCTCCCAGGTTTGGCATGGTTTGAACAGGTTTTGTTGCCTGGGCTCCTCCTGAGCACACATTCCCAATAGTCTTGGGTAAGAGACGTGTGCTTGGGTGTCACCTGTCAGCAAAGGCAGGGATAGAACTGGACAGCTACAAACATCTTGTCATCCTGCACAAGTCAGGATCCTGGAACAAGGATACCAGGAGAATGGTTTCCTGGATTGCTGCAGCAAAAAGGAACTGAGGAGAGACTGCTGTATCTCAGCAGCATCTGGAGGATGTCAAAGGACAGGTAACAACGTGTTCTGTGTGATACAAAGCCAAGTACCCTGATGGCTACCTCTCCTGTAATGTAGACTTTCTGAAACGACTGTCTAAGTCCAGCCTGCATTTGCTGTGTCTGGAGGTAATAGGAGCATAGGGCATTTAAAGTAACTGGATGAGTGCTAATTGGCCTCGAGTTTTAATAAAATAATTCCTTGAATTTTTCTTTCATGATAATTTTTCTTTACCATCAAACTCCCCAACTCCAATAAGGCTTTGCCTCCAATATTCTGGCAATGCTTTGGATCCAGTTTAAGGAGGTGATTTGCTGTCTTTCATCTGGTGAAATCCCTCGTGAAGCCTGCAGCTGGATGTCTCAGGACAGTCACACTCATGACCGTATTTCTTAGGACAGGACATGACCCACTACTTCTTGAAGACAGCTGCTAATTTGCGAAGATATTGGCAAGGATCATAGGCACCTTTACTGTGGACAAATGATGGAATTAGAATAAATTAATAGATTAATCAATAGTCTGTATTCTACTGCCACTGCATGCAATAATTGTTACTACGATACACACAAGTCCCTTGAAACCCGTGGAAGTGGAGTGTGATTTTAAAGCTCACAGAAGCAGCAACACAGTGGATGTAGGCATATGGAGAAGTTTAACACTGCAAGAGTTTAACGAGGCTACCGATTACAGATTAGGCACATGAATCACAGCCTTCTTTTTCGGAGGCTAGAGGATGAGTTTGCATTTATAGTAGTAACAGCAATAACCTTAACAGAAATTTTGCTTCCATTATAGTTGTTCAGAAATTGAGCAAATCTCATGGCTTCTGAATAAACTTTCTGTTGATTTTGTCTTCTCTGCTTAACTCCAGTCTCAGACTATTAACCCTTGAGATCAAGTTTTTACAAGTATTTTGTTGCTGTAGGAAACTGAAAGAAGAAACAAATAGCCTACGAAGAAGCCATAATGGTATAATTTTGAAGGCATTAGCTGTAACTCAAGACTGTTAACTTATGAATGAAACAAGCATCATTGCTGCTTGATTTCCATGCAATGGTAAAGAAATCAATATGACCACGCAAATGCTTGATAGCATGAACACTTGAGTCATTGTAAATTTTATTAAATCTGTTTTTTAAAATGTCAACAATTCACTCTCTGCAAGAAACTGCAACTTCTGCATTACATTATCAACATCAATGTCATATAAAACACATTGCAGCATCTTAGCTTTGGAAAAATAACTGCTAAACTTATATTTCTACAAAAATCTCAAAGGGTTTAAAGATAAATTTTACTTGTGTTTGCTTACTATACCAGCTTTAATTAAAAAAATGAATAGAAGAATATCTGTATTCGTTGCCCTAGAGCAGTGTTATTTAGGGAAGTTGTACTCAGAAGGCATCAGCTTACACTTAAAGTGAAATACTAAGCAAAGAGGAAATACACAGTCAAAGCTGAAGTTGCAACTCCGAGTAAGATTAGTCTCGACATTAATGTCCAATTAGCCAATTGATGAGGCTGTGCAAGCCCTTTGCAGACCTCTCTAGTGTCCTGCCAAACAGATGGCAAAGTTCATCTCATCAAAAAGCAAGAATTACCTCAATGTGGAGAATGGATTTGTGGTCTAAGTTGGCTTCCCTTCTTTGCCGCTATGATGTGAAGAACTATCCTTTCATTTGTTTTCCATTTTTGTCTTTCCACATGGAGGATCCATTGGTTTGTGACTAATAAGCCTCCTGCTCTTAAGAGCTTACACACCAATTTGAGAGTTATTCCTGATTTCTGCTGGACTTGCTGAAAGCCAGCAAATGGTGTTGAGTTCACATCTACCTAACCGTGTGCATTTGACTTTATAACAAAGTGGTTTTTTCATGTTACCCACCCTGCCACCACAGGCTATTTCTAAGCTTCTGCAGCTGTTTGGTGCTCAGTTCATGTGGAGTTCGCTCACATGGCTCTTTCACAGTGCAAAGGTTTGCAATAAACCAGTCCATGAAGAGCTGTTCAAACTCCTCCAGATGATCCCCCATTATGCTGTTTTATCAATTACTTTCATCTCATAAAATATTTATTCAGCTGAAAGTGGAAATGTAGTTAAAAAATCTTTTGTAAGGACAGAGCAGGCCTCCATCGTTTTCTTTTTCTTTAGAAGGCTCATGTCATGACGCTTCCTCCATATGTACTTTTTTCTGAGATGCAATCACTTTCTCAGCCAGGAGTCTTAGAGTAAATGTTAGAGTCTCGTACCTTGCTTAGATAGATATGTCTTCTCAGGAGGGGCTTCTAGTATACGAGGTTTTTTCCCTATCAGTACCCTTGCTTCTTTCCCTCTCTTTCTGAAATGTGCAAATGAACTAAAAAATTCACCTAAGTAGCAACTGGATGTCACCGTTTTGTCACAATATCTACTCTGCCTTTTTACTGCAATGTTGTAACTCTTGTGGACGGCCACAAACCCATAATGCGAGCTTAAAGTCAAGGCGGACTGAGATACTGCATCCCTAGCAATGAGGTCCTTGGGGACTCACTTTGAAATTAAACTAAAGTAATTTTCAATATGGAATCGTTTTATTGTGTGGGTGCATCTGCACATAAACTTTACATTGGGTTCTGAACAGCATATAAAAGCTTGCAAGAGATAAATTAGGCTAAGTAAAGCACTCATCATTAATCAGGGTACTAAACAAGCATGAGCGCTAGAGAATGAACACAGCTGCCACTTCATTTATCTTGCTGTCAGAAGGTAACTCTCCTACAGAGAGAAGCTCAGGAGTGGTGGCTTAAGGTCTTTTGTGTCTTTCAGCTTGCAGAGAAAATATATGCTCATATATAATAAATACATATCTACATTATGCGCATATATGTTTTTATATACACAAATATACCATATAAGCGCACGTTTTTGTATTGGCATGTATATACTGATCTATATGTTCTCAATAATCCTAAACTCTAGTTTTGAGCTGAAAAGAGAGAGATACGCCTGTTTATTTCAAAGGAAAAATATTTACTACTTATTTCTGTTCACACTAAGTATTCTGACTCAATAACAGAAATCTTGGCTACAGTCTTACTGTAGAGTTATCTTCTGTAACAACTTTTCATCAGTTCCTCCCTCATGAAGATGTGATATATGTGTAGCTGATACGGTAAATCAGAAAGTCTTAGCTTTCATTTCAGAGTGAATATGTGATGCTGGAAGGTAATAAAACCTATTTTCCCATTTGTACAAGTTACTGAAAGTCTCCAAGCGTTATTTTTATAGGAACTTCTCCATGTCAAAGGATATTTTGAAGACAAGCTAACCAATGGCTTGTCAGATACTAAGTTTATAGGGCAACAGACTCCGGTGGCTGGTCTTCCTTAGTCTGACCTTTTGCATGAAAGCAATAAATCAGCCAGCCTTCCATGTCTCTCGTATTGTCCTGAGCTCTTGGGAAAAGGATGATTGAATAGGAAGAATTAGTGCTGCTGCATAGGATTTAGCATAATGGATAGATCATTAACCTTTAAAGTCTGGTATCCTGGCTTCTGCACTGGCCTAGGATGGCTGCTTCAAGTAAGCAAAAATCTCCATACATAGCAGGGATGGTTTGTGCAGGGAAGGGGGAAGATTTCCCAGAGCGGAGTCATGAGAACGGGTTGTCTGTGAGGCCAAGTGTCACTGCAGCCGCCGTGGGACAGCACTATAAAGTCCACAGGCCTCAGGAACGCAGAGGGACGTGGCACGTGTACGTCCTCAGTGCAGTGGCTTACGTCACACCGCATGACCACAGCTATCCACCCACTGTGACCAGGGTTGCGCTGTCCCATGGTGGTATCTAGACCTATATCCGAAGTATCTGAGATACCTATAGCAATGCCCCTATGGGAATATGGAGCTCTGTATGGGCTGCAACACTCAGGTGGTTAGCTTTTCTGGGCATTTTCGTGACTACCCTGATGACAACATCCAAACCAGCTGGTTTGAAGTCAGCGTAAGAGTGGACATCTAAACACTGATGCAGAACCGGCACTCGTTTTGACTGCAGTCTTTAGTTTATTTGCACGAGGATGTGTGCTTCAGGTGTGCAATGTGCTGTACCTGAGCCAAGAACTTGCAGGAGAAAAATACATCACCACCCAAGAGGACAGAGGTATTAATATGCAGCACTCCGGTAGCTGATAATGTGAGATATTCTGGTTTCCATGCCCTTGAGTTTCCAGGACATCTGGAAGAACAGGTATAGGGGAACCTGTATGTTAGAGGGAAACCTGAAGTCTCTTTTGCAGTGGCAGCTGGAGGCCAGGCAGGATACCCCCAGCACCTAAAATGTACTTGCTGCCCTGAGTTAGGTAACTACATCCTGCTCCAGATGTATGTTTACAGTGGAGTTGTATTAGAACTGGAACTAAATGTTGGAATTCAGTGAAACTTCTAGTCTCCCGTGTGATGTTTGGTCTGAAAGAGGCTGCTCAAAGGTACAAGTTCAATTCCATTTGATTTGAACTTACCTCACAGGATGTCTTTCAACACTTGAAAACGTATGTCAGAGGACTCAGCTTGACAGGGCTTCTCGCAAGAGAAAACAGCCAGATGTAGCCAAAGCTAGATGTCTGGGTTTGACATAATCAGATCAACCCCAAAATTACCCGTCAGCTAAGCATGATCTTCATTTCTGGCAATTTTGATGAGCCCACACTGAAAGCATGTGTCCACAATGTAGTTAATCTCTATAAAATCCTAGACTTTATGGTCCAGGAGCTTTAATTCATGTCTTAGTGACACCCCACACTAATCATTACAATGCTTTGTGTGTTGTCTTGCCATCTGCCTACACAGAGAAATTACAGTCCCATTGCATTGTACTCTTGGGACCCTGCTGAAATGTAAGAAAATACCTGAGGAGTTTTCTGCTTGGTTGATGCTCTGATGTTTTCTCAAATAACGATAAAGGTAGTGAGCGTGTCAGTTTGAGCTGACTGACACCTCACATTCACAATCTCATGGAAATCTCATCGTGATATTTTGTACTTCCTCCTTTCTTACTGCGTGTTACCGACAAGCAGCAATAGCACAAGAGGTTGGAGCAAGAGGCTGACTTTAAAGGAACTGAGAACAGAGGTAAACTTGTTTCCAGCTGCAGTGACACCTCTTTCCAGCAAATCATACGGCAAAGTGCGGAATTTACAGAAGGACTAAGGCTGAAGGCTGACTGGACTGCTGAGACTGCCTACTTCAGAGGTGATCAAGTATCTAGCCAGCTACTTGGCTGCCTGAATTGTGTGTGCGTCCACAAAACTCTGTATAAAACCTCTGGGCATATATTAACTACAAGTTTCTCTTTTAAAAATTGGCTTATTCATGTCTAACCCTGCCCTCCTGGTGTTTTACTGTTATTGCCTTCATACGGTCCCCTGAGCTTTGTTATCATCATACAGCAGGTATAGTGTCACTTGCCCATCGCGTGACAAATCTCACCTCAAGAAACCTTCTGTGATAGGTATTATTTCTGTGCTACGCTCAAGTCATGTCCTTACTGGTCTGGTTTTGCTGCTCTGGAAAAGTTATTATCAGTTTTACTAATAGTGTGAAACCAAATCTTTTAAATAGCAGCGAGCATCATAAGCATCCGAGTTTCTACCAGTTATCTTCTGTCACTGGCATGTGTACACGTTGTGTAACAGGTTTCACCCTTGGGAAATCAGATTTTCAGCTTCTACATCTGTTTTGTGGACTGTTAATTTCAGTGTATCAGAGGAGGAATCGAGGACCTAAGCTTGTCCCATGAATAAAACCAAAAAAAAGTCCGAGTGTAGACCTAGCTGTATGGGGAAACTTCATCACATTTAAAATTCACAGGTCGCTCACTGAAAATTCCTCTCACGGGCAAGGTGTGAGTGTTGAGAAACCAGAGGACTGTCACATTGTCACTCCCTGAGGTCTGTAGTTGGCCAGGCAGCGAGGATGACCGCTGCTCACCCCTTCCGAGGATATGCAAAAGTTCAAGAGGAAAGCGAGGTTTTTTGCCTTTTCAGGTTTCTTTGGAAAGACCGGGGATACTGTATCTAATGGCCAGATTGGAAATGCTCATAGAGTTTTCAAAGCAGGTTCTCATTTTCAAGCATTCAAGTGATATGTTTTTCAAGCTAACACGTACATGTATCCATATTGCAAATCGCAAGATGCTTTAGAGCGGTGGCGGGGTGGGTTGTCGCCTCTGGAGATCCCTGGCCTCCTCCTGTCTGCTTCCTGCAGAGGGTGGTTAGTCAGCACATGGCTTGGGTAAGCCTTTATCCAAAAAAATCTTCTGCACTTTTGCCAGGGTTCCACGGAAGGGAGACAAATAGGACTCACGCATTGCAACATTCAGCATTGCAGCATTCAGCATTGTAATATTTAATTTTTAGGCATCGTGCCTAGCGCAGTGCACAATCCAAGGTGAAATGCCTGACTTGCTGGGGAGAAGTCTCACTGCTGTTACCGTCTCTTTCTTATTGCCATACTCCCACACTGGAATTTTTCTGCGTCTTACCTCTCTTGTTATAATCTGGCCTGTTGGTACGCCCTGACTGCTGCTTCCTTGCCCTGCCCTTGCCTTCCTGGCATGCTGGAGAGCCTGGATGGAGCCTGAAGCTCTCCCTGCAGCAAGCTGTTGAAAGAGAAAGGTAGCAGCGCAGGGCCTTCATCTCACCCCTGCTGTCTGCAGGACCCATGGGTGCTGGAGGGATGGTGCTGCTCCCCTACGGGTGCAGCCTTTAGCACAGCCCCGGAGGAGCTGCCGCACTGCTGACTGCTGTACGGCTACTTGGGAGGTGAAGATGGGTAT
>NW_009619965.1:15868-16541 GCF_000690535.1 Cariama cristata
TGGCTGTGCAGCGTGTTCCGGGTGGGCCCCCCCAGTCCCTGCAGGGCTCCCCCCCATCAGGCAGGGGCTCAGCACACTCCTCCGGGCGGTGGGCACTGACCAGTACGGAGCAGGAGGGTGAAACTGGGCTGTGCCAACCGGGGAGCCGTATGTTGGCTGGGGTGGTTTTCTCTGCTCTCTGCAGTGACATAAAATACCAAAATAATTACTAGTGCAAGGACGCACAGTACTATGTAAGCACCAGAAGCACTGGGCTGTGAAATAGCTTTTTTCAACTTTTTTCTCTGGCCAAGCAAGTTGCAAGTGTATTAAAGAAATACTCATTTAAACCCTCTCACCTCAGGTGTACTTTGAGTGTTTTACAGATAATGCTTTTTATTTTTCTTCTGAATAATCCTCAAGCTATTTGGTATTTGTGTCTGTATTTATTCTGACAACTGACATTCATGTCAGGACAGAATGAAGAATTATGCATGAGGCAGTGGTAGGGATGTGAAATAACTTTGTCAGGTGCCAGCGGCCAAAGAAAAATTACTCCTTTTACTATCGGTAATAATACCACATGTGGTTCACTTCCAGAAAACATTTCCTCAGTAGGCAGAACAGGCATTGCCTGCTCATTTCTGTAGACTGCGGGTTTCTTACAGAAGTAGTCACGGCTCTTTAGCCGTAC
>NW_009619966.1:0-372 GCF_000690535.1 Cariama cristata
AGGCCGTTTGGTTTCTTTCTTTTTTTTTTCTTTCCCCGTAGCAGCTCTTTTGGAAGGCAACCAAAGTGCTGCAGCGCTGCGCTTTTCTTCCCCTTAATCCAAGGTCTGGGAAGGCTGCGGAGCATCGTGCTGCACGGGGGGACGTGGCTCCGCGCCACCTGGGAAGTCGGAAAGCTCCCCGTCACCTCACTCCGGTCTAATTAAGGCAGTGGAAGGTCGCTCATGGAGTGACCTTATCTCACGAGTGGGTTTAATTTCCACTCCAGTGGCGAAGGAGATCCAGCTCTGCCCGTGCCGGGGCTGGGGCTGCTCCGTGCTCACCGCTGGGACAGGACGCTGCTCCCGGGGGGGAACGGTGGGAGCGGGGGGCCG
>NW_009619966.1:401-979 GCF_000690535.1 Cariama cristata
GGCGGTGGAGCCCAGCGGAGCAGCCCTGCTCTCCTGCACTGCCTGCACCAGCTTTAAACCCACCCGGGTTATTCAGCGGTGCTCTAACCGCCTTCCCGGGGAGCCACTTCTCCAGCCAGGGGTGTCTGGCCGGGTTTTCGGGAGGGACAGCCTGGCCGCTGTGTTTTTGGGGCTGTTTGAAGGACGATGAGGTCTTGGGGCAGTGGTGATGCACAAGAAGGGGAGCGCGTGGTGCAGAACCCCCCATCTCTCCCCGTGCCCGGTGGCTGCGGTGCTGCCGGCCCCGGGAGGCTCCCGGCAGCGCTTGTGCCGTGCCCAGCGTGGTGGAGGGGTAGGATTTCCCATCTCAGGAGCATCTTGCCGAGCGCTGCCGCCTGCTCTTAGTGTCTCCAGCTGCAAATTGCTTTCAAATAGCTCCCGAGTCGCATCCCTGTTTCAGGAGGAAACCTGATGTGAATTTGCAGGGCCGCTGCTCGCGGTGACTTCATTGCCGTAATCAGGCGTCAGCGGAGCGAGCCAAGCGAGCGCTGGGAGCTCGCACCGGAGCATCTCTGCGGCATGCAAGCCCCCGGGGCACG
>NW_009619967.1:0-8342 GCF_000690535.1 Cariama cristata
AAAAAAAAAAACAACAAAACACAAAACCCAAACCTATATTGTTTAAGGGGGAAGGAAGATACAGCTAGCAAAGCGTGCTGTCCTTCAGAAATGGAGAAATGGCAGGGAATGCTGACTTAAAGGATGCACGAAAATCAGTTGCTCAGTCAAGGCTGGTCTGTTTAAGGGAGGAAATAAAACTGTGCTGGAAGCCAGGGAATGCTCTGAAGCAGCCTCTGCGAGAGTCAGAAGAGGGTGATTTTATTTAAGATGCCATATTGCATTTCGCTGTGGAGAGCTGCGAAGTGATTTAGAGCAAGAGCCTGCATCCCACTCCCTTTTTCTGAATTAGTTTTATTTATCCGGATCTTTGGCATATGCTCGAGTTGCTTTGTAGAAAGTACCTTCCACTTCATTCAGACCAAAGAGGCTCTGACTCATACCGTCACTGAACTACACGACAGGCAGGGCTGAACCACGCATGTTTGGGTACTGACTCCCTCTGGATTCCTCAGCACGCATTTCATCAAAGATCCCCTCGCGTCTCTCCCAGCTGTACGCAGACCACTGTGAGCCTCTGCCAAGCTCACCCCCCAGCTAAGGCAACTTACGCTTCCCTGGCGCTCCCGCGTCACCTCCTTACTCTCTTTCTTTTCTCAACACAGGTCTCTGCAGTGCCATAAACTGCAGCGATGGGCAAGTAACAAGCACGGATGCAAAACGGAGACCGGAGAAAATACCCTCCTTCTGGAACTGGCTCAGTCTGGTCTTCCAGTCTTAGAAGAGAAGACAAAACATCAAATTACCAAGCCAGGTACAACTTAGAGAAATAAAACAAGTTATGGAAGCAATGAATGGGAGGAATATAGCCAAAGGACAACGGGCTGCCATGCTTGCATACAGCCTGACAGTGGTCCGTAAGGAGCCGTTCACTCTCCGCTTTGGCATGAGGAAAGGAGGTACGGCACAGAGAAAGCCGCTCCCCACCCCAAGGACATTGCAGAAAATGTTGCATAAGTCCCAAAGGCCGTTAGGTAGCAGCTCCGCGGAGCCGGGCGCTGTGGGGTCACAGGCCTCGGAAGGGCCTCTGATGCGCACTGCCTGTACGTGGCCATCCAGACCAGGCTGCTTACTGCAGCTTGTACTAATTCGCCACAACAATAAGCTCCAAGGAACGTGGTTCCTAGTGCAGGTATATCTCCTATGTGTCCATTATATATTAGCATCAGATCTTAGCACTAGAGCCTAGATGCAAAGTACCCTAGGACTCAGCCTGTCATTATGCAGATCAGCAAAGCAGACCCTTCTATAAATGACTCTACTAGTTCACCGTAATTGCTAAAGAACGTAAGAATAATATTGTAAGCTGCAGTGCTCTTGATTTAGAGTTGATACTGTAACGTAGGCTAGCTTCATGAAACATAAGGATCTTTCTACCACAGCACCTTCTGCATGTTTAGTTCAGACTCACTATGAAATCCAACATCGTTCTCTGTCCTGGGAGTGGTCTGGGGACAGAAGGAGCAACAGGCCAAGATGCCTGGACAAACGTGGCACTCGGCACTACGAGACAGTGAATCTACAGCAGCAAAGCAGACAGCAAAATTATCTTCACCCAGCTAATGCAAGGTTCATTGATTTAATAAAAGGAACCAAGGGAGCGAGACAGAGGCTGGAGATCACTGAAAATGAAGTGAAAGCCCCGGAGAAGCTGCAACCCCATCGTCAGGGTTCAATTCTGAGTACGCAGCATTCTCTCCTCTGCCACCTTTTTTATTCCAGTTGTACAGAATGTTACCTCAGGAGAAAGGAATCTTTCCTTCTCAAACGTTCACCTTGCCAAGAGGTGTGGCACGGGCAGAGAAAGAGAAGCCACATTCATGCTGAAGCAAGCTTTGGGCAACTTTCCCTTCTGCAGCAGGCTCATGTAAGAGGCTTGTCTATTCCTCCACTCAGTGGCTGTGGGGTTTGCCACAGGACCCGCATTTTTTGCCACGCTCCAGGCTCTAGGCTTTTACATCTTTGCCTATGTTTCTGCTTCAGAGTTGAAAAAGAGAACGCTAAAATGTAAGTCCGTTCTAAGTCAAAGCAATATTGTTTTCCTGAGCCAGCGGGCAGCCTTAACCCATGGCTTTGGGAAGTGCCACAACTGCCGCCAGCCACGTCAGGTTCATACGCCATTCCTCACCTCCATTTTGACTTGATATATGTTGGTTGCATTAAGAGACGAGGGATGAGGGGATTACGCCTCCACGGACATTGCCTGACACACGGGATGTAGGACCAGGTCACAGGACGTCCCTGTGCCTCTGCAGCTCCCCTGCTGAGGGCCTACGCTGGGGCTCGGTATGTTCCCTCCAAAAAGAATACCACAAAATATGGAGGTGCCGGTGAAGGCAGAGGGGAACGTGACCTTGGCGGAATGGCCAGGACAGAGGACCCTCAGTATCTCGTAAGGCAGTGCAGCCTATTGACCCAGAAGTGCCGAACTAGGCTTAGAAAGGAGACGTGGTTTTCCCTGCCCCAGGACAGTTCAGACAACAGGAATAAAGAGAAGCAACTCAGCACTGAAGCGGTCAGGTCCTGCTCAAGTGCTGCCCCAAATACCTGCAGTGCACTCTCACGGCAGCTAAGAGCCACCCTAAACCCCATCCCCTCGCCCCCTCTGAGGAGGGCATATAGCAAGGGCTGCGTACACCAAAGCAGCAGCAACAAACTTCCAAACCAAACCTCTTCTGCTGCAGACCTTCCTGCCCCGGGCAGAGATGGGCGAGAGATGCGAGCCAGCTGGTTGAGCGCGGTACGGACAGGGGCTCTGACACCTCGGTGCCAGTGGGACACGAGAACCCACATCGACTCCAGCAGTTTTATTTACCGCTGGTGATGTGCTGAAACTGATGAGACTCCGAGCTGAATACAGCCTTGGCCAAGAGGCGTTCATCAATTTAACATGCAAGATGCGCACTGTCTCAAAGAAACTGTCTTTCAGTCCACTAGTTGTAACGTGTCGTCTCCACTGCATGCTTTCTACAATTAATAGTATCTATGAAAAATGGGAGAATAAGAGGCATAAGAAGTTGGAAAGTTGTTTTTGTTTTGTGGTTTTTGTTTTTTTTAAACACTCATATTCAGGGAAATCCAGTGATGGATGACATACTGAGTCTGAAAAATAATTTCACAATTATTGATCCCTACAGCCCAAGTCTGCAGTCTGTCCTAAACCGAGGATGCCGGTCTCGTTACAGCCTCTAGTGGACAGCAGCCACCCACCTCCCAGGCCTCTCGGACATCTGCTCCAGGGACACCGGCACCACGGCGGAGGTTACCCCAGAGAGCGGGAACCGACAGTCATTCTCAGCCCCTGGCAAAGAGGATTTCTGAAGACAATCAAAGGTTCGTTGTCATCGCTCGTAAGGGGCCTTGCTTTACACTTCAGGTATTAACACTGGCTTGTAAATAAACGGAGAACTTCAGCTATTCATTTCCGTTTCAGACAGCTTTCATAAAACCTAAATTCATCTCAAATATTTTTATAACAGAAAATATTGGTTGCCATGTTTTTGGCTTAAGCAAGATGTTTTCATTCCAACTCAGAATCTGCCGACTGTCCAATCCACCTCCCATCTATTTATAGCCCTCTCACATTCAGTTAATTTTTGCTAATGCAGTTATTTTTGTTATTATTTCAGACATAGGCAGCTGATTTAAGGTATTTTAACAGCTTTAACAAATGAGAAGCTATAATTTGGATTACAGCTGGCTAATTAAGGTATGCTTTCCTCAGGGAAGTTAAAAATGTACACGATCTGAACAAGAACGTATTTGGAATGTATTCTTTAAGTTGCAGTGCCACTTGTGCAAACATAATAAAATACGACTAACGTCTTTATCTTCTCTGCATTCGCTTAGAAATGAGTGTACCTCCTGTCAGAACAGGGATGTTGATGATGTTCTCCAGACTCTGGGACTGCTTTCAGATGGAAGGAAATCAGATTGGTAGACAGAGAGAGCCAATGCTGTCGCTTTAAAGCCACAAGTATCTCATGCAAACGAACATGTAGTGAAATGAGAGCAAAGCATTCATGAAGACTAAGCAAGTATGTAGTACTACACTGTGACTCAAAGAGAAAAACCTTCTGGTCTAAAATGCTGAGGTCCTTTGCAAGTGAATTCAAAGGAAAGGCTGCTGGTAATTTCTTTATTTTACCACATTGTGGCTAGGTGTGGGGTTGTAGAATTGCTGAACAAATCATTACTTATCATGCCTTATCCTATAGGTAATGGGATATTTAGGTAAAAAAATGTTTACCTTATCATTGTCTTGATTTTTTAAAAGCAGCAATCAAGTTCCTCTTTAAATAACAATAGCTTCAATAGCTTTAAAGTAACAATAGGTCCTTCGATGCAGATCTGAAGTAAGATGCTTTTGTGGTTGTTGTTGCTTTTTTTAAACAGGGAAAGCAATTCATCAAGGGATTAAGAAAACTGATGAATCCTCTGAAGTCTTACAATCAAGACCGATTCAGTCTTTTGAGTAAGCTGGCAGTCAGTTACAAGTCATCGATCTGGAAGGAAGACCAGCTAACCTACCAGTGATGGACCACAGCCACAGTCAGCCCCACAAGCTGTTCCAGCAGTGACCAGTGGAAAATAAAAGTGCTGAGCCCTTCTCTAGAGGTGCTTCACTGGTCTAGGCACCTCTCAAGTAATAACTATTGCGACCTGTTTGGTGCTTCATGGCCTGTGGTCTCCATCCACGTCCTGGTCCCCAGGCATTTCCTCTGACACTGCAGTTACCCCTGTGGCTGCTGTGAGCAGGAGAGCCAAGCACGAATGGAAACGAAACTGCCGTCTTCTTCCTAAAAGTGACCGCTTCATCTTGGGGTCAAAGTACGGCAGCAGGGTACGGAGGGGAAGCTCTACTCTGTGGAAAATGCTTGGTTTCCAGGGATGTCAAAGCAGCGCTGTTAACGAGGATTAACATTCAACCAAAATGACGATGCAGACCGAAGGAGAATTCACCGGCCGCTTTCTGGGAGAGGGCTCTCAGCTGCTAGCAGGGGGCAGCCGGAGGCCACAAGCCCTTGTAAGAGACACATGTTGTCCCTTTAAATCATACCTGGTACAGAGACTTATCTGGGAGTTCACTTGCCAGGTTTTTTTCTGTCTGTTAAGGGTGTTATGGTCTAGACAGATTAGATTAGCATCTATCATGTAAACACTTAGGGTTGGGAAATAACTCTTAACCTTTCTTAAAGCGTCTCACCCGCATATAAGGCAGTACCGTTTCTAAAGCCTGTTACAGTCTCTCTGATCAACGCTATACATATTTTGATAAGTGCAGTAAGTTTTTAGGGGAGGAGGGGAACGGGCTAGAATGGCCTACTTACCTGTTTGAACAGACCCAGGAATTGAAAACATGGATTTTTGACTCCTAAGTCCTTTAATGGCCCCAGCTGAGCTGTTCTGGTCTATTGAACAAATCCTTCCTACCTCATGGATCGTTGACCTACCAGACCTTCAGAGCCAGCACGCTCAATCCTGCTGCCAAGCCTGCACATTTTGTTCACACGCTAAAAATCTTTCTCTTTTGTTGAGAAAAAGTGCAACATATGAATAACAGCGATTTTCTACTTTCACTGTCTCTACCTCTTCACAAAATATGACACACTAGGGCCCTTGGCCCCAAAGATCTCACGCAAATTCAGAACCAAAGTTTAGCAAATTCAGCCAATATGGATAAATGTAGGCTCACGCCTTGGTTTCAAGACAGAGGTAAGTGCAAGTTGCTTTATGTCCAACCCCAGTTATTTTGTATCTGCATTTTCACTGTACCCTCAAAAAGCAAACTAATAACTAATACAGTATTAACCAGAAATACAGTAACAGTCCTGAAATACAGGTGTCTTTTACACAGAAAAGAACTGTATTTCTTTGTTTTCAAAAGGTGTCATATGCCACAAAACCCCAGTCACCTGCAGCACAGGAATGGCAACTTTGAACGATGTATAAACACCAAACAAAAATTTAAGTGGGATAATTTTGGTATGAAGGAGTTTCTATATCCCCTTAGATTTGATCCATAGCCATGGTCAATTGGAAGATCCTCAGGCAGAGATGGACTGCAGACATGACAGTGAATTGCCTGGAGGGTAAGAAGTCCTCAGCCTGCAAGGCCTTGATGAACAACCTAGGCGAGCATGGTTAACATTTACCTTCAATCCCATTACAAGCTGAGGGGGTATTTTTCCTGTTTCTTCTGCAAGGTCACAGGGATATGTCCAAAGAACTCTGAAACTCCATAGTTTAAAAAAAAAAAAGATGTCCTGGGAAAAGTGACAGGAAGCCTGAGGTAGGATATTACTTTAAATCAGTTGTTTCTGCTTGCACAGATCATTTTTTAACTAGACCAGCATCGCTTTGACTTTCTACTGCACAGAGGCAGCATCTTTCCCTCAGAGATTTTCCAGAGCCTCATGTTCTCTCTTTACCCTTCAGCAGAGGCTTTTCTACTGAAGGCAATAATTATTCCCATTTTGGCTGAAATGTCACATCACGTCTCTCTCTTTCACCCTGCCCACTTTTTCCATAGAGGAGCTCCCATTTATACCTGACTTCCTACTTTGGATCTGCCTTCATACCATCCCCACATGATATTATTCGTTTACTTATACTTAAGGTAATGAAAGATACCTGTTCAAAGCTCTAGAAGCCCTGGCACATAGCAATTGCAAGAAAAACCCAACAGCGTGAAAGCAGTTTTCTCAAAAGGAGCTTAGCTGGGCACCCAGGCACACCAGAAACACCCGCCTGCCGAAAGCACATCTTCAGCCTTCTCCCAAAGCGTGGGCCTTCTGCCACAGGGCCTCTCCAAAAATCGTAACGTTCAAACCCCTGTGAAGGGTAGGTCCTCTCCCAGGGACAGACTCGCTCTTGCGTGGATTGTTGTGCCACAGGGTCAAGTATAGCCAAGAGAGTGGAGTGGGCAGCTGGGGGCAGGACCATCTCTTGACAAGCTGGTCCCACTCTGGAGATGCTAGTTCTGAAATGGTTCTTTGCTATAGATTTTTCACAGTTTATATTCTTATCTTCTTTGCGCAACAGGACATAAGCATGGCCACACAGTAGTCATAGGACAACAGGGGTGATAAGCAGACACTTAAGGAGACGGGGAGATTATATACTACTTCCTCCACATGCTCTCCAGCCTCCCGCTATTTTCAGCTTAAGGGACCTCCTGCGCAGGATGTGGTTTCTGCCTATTTAGTAAACCTCAATGGATTTATCTCCCAAGACTTGTACAGTCTTCATCAGCACGTGTA
Organism: Cariama cristata; assembly: GCF_000690535.1. NCBI lineage: Eukaryota > Metazoa > Chordata > Aves > Cariamiformes > Cariamidae > Cariama > Cariama cristata. The sequence goes on from NW_009619967.1 coordinate 7,302, forward strand.
AGCTGTCAGCATCCACAGTCTGCTACGTCACCCTCCACGGGTCGAGTCCCCGATGCAAGAAGAATCACCTCATCCCGCCTGCTTCCTTCCATGTTCCCAGCTCTTGCACCCAGACAGGGAATGGCCAGCCCCTACCCATAGTCTCCATCCTACCCAGAACTTCACAGACGTCTATCGTATTCCCCCGAAATTACCCTTCTCCCAGGCTGGAAAGGTTGTTACACAAACCGATCTGTTAAAGACTTCACTGCTGCTGCCGCACATCTAACCTGGTTTTGAGTCCCTCTGTCTCGGTCTTAGTCCTGTGACATCCTCACTCCCTCCATTCTTCTGCCTGTAGAACAGGGATAGTAAAAATTATTCCTTTATCCCGCGGAACAGTGGTGGCACAGTGAAGTACAAGCAGTATTACTATTAAAGCAATACAGAACACGCTCTTTTCCCAAGGCTTAGCCAAGGACTCGGAAAAGCAACAATTTCGCGTATCAAGGACAAGAGAAAACAGTATTAAGATAAACAAAAATAAACTCATGATTCTATCTGCATTTTTTTCATACTTGTTTAGCAACACAGACTGACTAAAGTCCTTCCCATTTCATAAACTACCTCTGTCAACCAACCCACTCTGGTGTTAAAAATCTGAAGCGATAGGACATCTCCCATCATCCTCAGGAGATTATTTCACACACTTACACACATAACAGGTCTGAAAAATACGACATGCTACAAAAGTGGGATTACCAGATGGTTTTCCTGCCATGTAATGTGCCCCTCCCCTTCCCGTGATACGTCTTATTTCTTAGGATATAAATATTAAGTCATTTCTCTCCCTTATTTGGCCCATCTTCAGCTAGGCCTGTAAACCTGGTGTCTGATTTAAGGTGTACAAGTTGTCCCGTTGGCTTAATGATTCTGAATCATACATTTAAAGTTAGCTATGTGCTCGAGGGTATGTCTTCGTGAACACGTTACGGTGAGGCAGTCAAGGGTGTGGATTTACAGGACACCAGCTACTCTGCCATAACTGCGCGGGTGAACACC
>NW_009619967.1:8373-17904 GCF_000690535.1 Cariama cristata
CGGTAAATGCAGAGCGGGCGAGCCCAGAGAGAGTCCCAGCCCAGGTCACCTCCGCCTCCCTACGATCGCTTTTGCTGCTGCTCCCTGAGTGCTTCTCCTTTCGCCGGTCTGTCCCCAGCGGTAAGATTTCGCCCAGAAGTAAAGGTGACAGTTGCGTATCGAGGCACTACCACCTCCCTCGCCTCCAAAGCGATCCACCTCCAGACACAGCTCAAAGCATATGTTTTTGTTTTTAATACACCCCTATAATCTTGCAAACGGAAATCACGTTTAAGAGACCTTGTCTCCCTTGCTGCCTTACGGCCTCAGTCCTTTTCTTATGTCTATATAGTAGGAGATACTCTTTGCAGAGTCTTCCTCGTTTATCACACCCGCGTCCTCTAATTCTTGAGCCCCTCCTCTGCTGGTGAAAAATGTAGGGGGGGGCGGGGGGGAGCAGGGAGGGTGGGAAAGGGCAACGATTCCTCAAATAATTCTCATAGTCGAAGCCCGTGCCCAGTGTGGGAGGAGGGGGCAGAGGGCACAGAGCTCGCCAGTCCTGCGTACCAGTGGTCGCTGCCCCAAAGATACTTCTGAGAGCCCGCAGGCATCCTTACAAAATCGACGTACTTTGCAGGGTCCTGCGCAGAGTTTATCAGCGGTACAGAAATTCCTGCATAGTTTATAATCTGGGCAAGCATCCCAGCCCCAGTGTTGTCTCTCACTAGAGTCTCTTCAGAGTATCAGAGGTTCCCAGGAATGCTCCCAGAAGCTTTTCGCTCAGCGTGAGTCACTGCCAAGTTAAACGGTTTCTTCGAGTCCCCTGTAGCAATCATCCTGGAAACTGCAGAAGAGGAGCTTGCAGGCTCTGTCAGAGTCCCTGAAAGGCTCAACTCGTACAGGAGTCATGGTCTGGTCTCCACAAACATTTATCTGAACCAAGACACATTTATCTCAACCTTGCACACTTTTAAGGTCTCTCCAGTGAGATCAGAAAATCTGCATGGTGTAGCTGGAAATGAAAGCCTTCTCATGAAAGTTATTCCTTTGGTGATTTCCCCAAATCTTGGGGTTTATATTCTAATAATCCCTCAGATCCCTAAATGAGGATCAACTCCCCCTTCCTGTTTGAACTAGAGGCTCAGATCAGTTATTTGAGGCCGAGTTTCCTCCCCGGGCAGTTTACAACATAGGCACACAGGTTACGTTGTCTGCAGTAAATGATGCAGTTAAATACTCCGTTCTTCGATGTATCTCTCAGAACAGGTATCTCTGAGAAAGGACTGCATTTTTGAGACCAGCTGATTTTTCAGAAATAGCAAACGATCAGTGGGGCCAAAAGGTAGATTTCACCAAAGGTGAAATAACAGTGTTTTCTTATTTTAACCTACAGAAACTATAATTTCCCAAAAACAAACTGAAAGAAGAGATTCCAACAACCACCAAGCCCCTTATGTTCTTCTTCTGCGGAACTGTAACCTGATATTCCCTACTTACTGTGCTTCCTAAGGATTTGCCTATCTTTCACAGGTTAGCGTTTTTAACGCTTCTTGCTAGCCAACACGGTCATTGCGTTTCTTAAGTTCTGCTATGTTGCTTCCCCTGAATCCGCTACTCTTGCAGTAGCGCTTTCCCTTAATAGCATGTTGAATTTATGTAGTTTACAGTCACCAGTTCCTAGATTCCTTGCAGCGCTCAAATCTTCAGCGACCAGAAAGCTAAGCTAGGAGCATTTGCCAGCTTGAAATCCCTGCTATCTGGACAACACACCAAAAATTGCTTTTTTACTTTATTTCAGGACTTCAAACTCTGGGTATCTGGCTGTATAATTAAAATCTGGATTGTTAAAATATACTGAAAATATATTTACCATGAAAACGTTTCACCTGTTGGTTATTCCGCTTCAAACTCTTCAACTCTGTGGTGTTACTGTTTTGTTTTGACGTTTGTTCCTTTTAAGCTAACCCCAAAGAATTTCACTCTCGCCCATCGTGGTTATCAAGTTGTGGTTTGACAGCATTATAAGTATTTGTGATATACAACTCCATTCTGCTCTTCCCAGCTTTTTCCTGTATGTGTCGATTAATAGCCCTTCCATATTGATGTTCCTTTGAGGAGAGTTAGGAATGCCCACTGGATAATCATCTCCATCGCTTGCTGGGACTGCTCCTGGTCTGCTGTACAACCCTGGTATAGGGACGCTTGGTATGTAAATACTCTCCTTAATCTTCATCTTTTGTTTCAAGGATAAAACAAAACAAAACAATAACAAAACCTCCTTTATTTTGCATGCTGGGAGCACATGACATTAATATTAATTAATTTATTTACTTAAAGTTGGTAAAAGAATTTGCTCTTAGGCTGGGAATGTGACTGCCAAGTTTCCTGCCTGCAATTTGTTACGGCTCAGTAGTAAACTCCTGAAAATAGGAATTTGAAATGGAAATAGTGACAGGCCTTTTAACTAGGCCATAATAAGCAGGGTGTTTTATCCTGCATACTGTACGTCGTTACACAATGGCAGCCTATCACAATGTGCACGGAAAACAAACAGGGTCTCTTTAGATCGCTCTCCTGGCTCAAAGCGGGCAGCCCGAGGAAGTAAACCAGGCCGAAAAGACAAAAGACTAGAAGGTCAAGAACACCACACCCAGACCTAAGCCCTTCTGTTACGCAGCGGAGCACAGGGATCGCAGAGAACTTGCGCTGGAACAACTTGACTTTGATCAGCTTGCCATAAAAAAAGAGGTGTAGTCTACTACAGTGCCAAAGTGGGTAAAGAAGGAGACTTTCCCTTAAGTCTTAAGCTGCAAATTAATGGACCCAGACTTGCCCTGTTATGCAGAACAAAGCTCTCAAAAGTGTCTGTTTCTTGCAAATGTTTCTTATCTGCCTATAATAGCACGTTCCGGGTAATTCTGCATATAGAGAACACATGAACATTACAGCTGGTTTGCGTACTAGCTTTCAAGCGTCAGTTGAAAAATGTAATTTTTCAGAGTTGCTGAGCATCCGGAGTTCTAACAGCTCACCTGACTTTCTCCAGGTTTACACCGGTGTAAATGACAGCAGTACTACAGCTCTGTGAAAATAAAATACCACTATTGTTTTTTACAAGGTATTTGGCAACCAGGAAAATGACTGAATCGTATGTACAAAACAGAGTCTCCGGGACCTGAACCGAGCACTTCTGGTTCGTAGCACACATGCTTAAATGCCATATATTGAACTGCCACATCATGTCTATTTTTACTAATTGAGTTTACTTACTTGTGTTTGGGCACCGTACCAGCTACTCAGCAAGTCCAGGAGATTAATGTAAAAGCCTCTCTGCATTTAGAAAGTATAGGCACTCTAGATTTACAGCTGCGTAGTTTGAGGGTGGCTGATGTCTTTGAGTAACAGATGGTTTTGTGAGCTGCACCGATAATGAAAATGATATAATTTGCCTTTAACATTAAAATAAAGCAGAGAGGCAGAACAGAAGGAAAAGCAGCGTATTCACCTTCAACAAATAGCATACCTGAGTATAGGGCAGGGCGGGGAAAAAAGCCTAGGCAAAACTGAAGGCTATCAATAGTCTTGGAAATTCACATCAGGAAAAACTTGCATAAAATAACACGGCCTGATCTGGACTGTGAAAGCACTGGCCTCTGTAATGTTAGAATTTATAGCTTTAATCTTCTTAAGAGCTGCATGACTCCTCTCACATGCGGGGAAAACAGATTTGATGTTTCTGAGATTAAAACTACTGAGCTGAACTTTGCTTGTTATTGGCCAGAAGCATTTGGAAACCTAATAAAGCATTCCATTAAAATCTTGGCATTTTAGTAACACAAAAGAAATAGGCTTCTCAAAATGTGAGTCCAAGGCAAAAGGACACTTTTGGAGGGGGAGATTGTGGAATTTGGATTTTAACAAAGTTTGCAATGACTTAAAAATAGATCAAAGCAAACGCGAGGTAGAATGGAACCATAAATGCCTGATGTAGCTAGCAACGGGTAATTTTTTGTTACTTAAACTTTATTACATTTGAAGACATTTTTTCATGCTCTTTTAAACCTCATACTTTTGTGAGTCTAGGAGTAACTGAAAAAAGTACAACACTCGTCACTGACTAGCTGTGTGGTCTCTAACAGGTAACGTAAGGCCCGATTTCTTAAAATGATGAGGATCCCCAACCACAGCTGAGATCAGCACGAGGTACTAGTATTCTGGGCTTTCGATGATCAGCTTTAGTCGTAAAAACAAAAGCTCCGTTAAGGCTGGCTAGGCTACAATTCTAGCTGCCCAGGAAGCCCACGCTGAACACAGCTACGCACCTATAGTCAGTATACGATTGGATTTGATCTATGAGGACACAACTAGTATTTCTGTAGAAAGAGGCATAATACTCGTACCGATGGCACGGCGTACGAGTTCCAAGCTGTAGCGCGACTGAACAAGGGCCCGTAGCGGTCAAACCTTGTTCAGTGCCATTGGGGCAAATGAGACAGGAGGGGTGCCTGGTGCCAGCTGCTCCGTCGAGAGCCCTCGCTTGCCTTCTCCACCAAGGTACGGAGAAAAGGAGCCTCATAAACTACTGCTTTTACTGTGCTCGGCAGGCAAACAGAGATAAAAACTTACAGTCAAGCATAAAAGAAGTAAAGCTTCATAACCAACCCTAAATACCCAGTCTCTTGCTAGGTTCATTGAAGGGGTTTGGGGTTTTGTCACAAGATAAACAACATTAATTCCAACGTGCTTTGAAATGGCTTGGTCCTGTCTGTACTGGCAAAGCCAACCATGAAAGCTATGCTAGAGTTTGTCTGCCCATGGTTATATCCAATTCGGATCTTCTAATTACAACCTGTAAGTTGCCCTACAGAAGCAGAAAGTACATCGGTTATCTTCTGGAAAGCTTGTGGTTAAAACCTGGGATGCCTGTAGTGATAATCAGGTAACAATCAAATACCTACAAACAAATTTTAGCCTGGATTTTACGCCACCCACAGAACCGGAGTGTTGAATCTGGATTGCACGGCTGGTGTGAATGAGTCCTACACAGGTAACACAAGCTCATCCCACTGTAGATGACCACACAAAGTTCACTTCTGCAATTTCATTTTCTGCCCTTTCAAAAGAAATTCACCTTTCCACGGCTGAACGTTGCAGGGTGCTCATGAACTGGCTGCTAACATGGCTGGTGCGCTTTACTTTCTGTGGTGCTAACATACAAAGAGCTATCTACTGTAACAGATGCTCTTTGACAGTGCAAAATAATAGCACTCAGACTTAAGCTGTAAATTATAAACAATCCCTCTCTAACTACAAAATGAATACACAGAATGGGGAGTCTTGTCAACCAAGATATTAGTAAATCAAGCTGAGGAAGACAAATTATTCACTAAAGCTAAAGTAAGTAAAATTTTTATTCAGTTAACGCTACTGTCATTAGAGTTCTCCTGTACTTTGCCAGAATTAGCAGACACGAGAGTAATTAGTAATTATAACACATGGCAAAATCAGTTATGTGTTTCCTTACTATGCAAAAGCAACAGAAAGTGTTTCTATTCTTCCTTTTTATTAATTTCTATCGGCAGAAGAGACGCTATATAAATACTTACCGCTGGTAAGACGCCTGGCCACATCAAGTCAGTCCTTTCCCAAGGGATTTCATAATTATGTTTTCCCCACCAAACCACAGGCAGGGCCGTGAATTAAGAGTGACCTTGTTGGCCCAGTGGTGCAGCTGCCATGTATTTGATTACAAACTCACTAGTACTAATGCCAAGGAGGGGAGTTACAACATAAGCTGAAAATGAGTTCAAGCGCAGCGTTCTGCACGGAACGTCCCTGGTAACCTGGCTGCAAAAAGCATTCAATGCACAAAGATAATTTGGGGCTTTATTACCTTTAAAGACAATGCATTCCTCCTGTCCTCCCTATCTCTTCATGAATTCCCGACGCAAAGGTCTGCAGAAGGATGTGCTCGGGGCAAATATCCTAGATCTCAAGGTCTGCAGCAACATCTGGAGTACTTGTCACACCTCAAATCTAAAACTTCTTCAAGGAGGACACGAAGGACTTCGGGGGAGCATGGTTAAAGGGATGTACACCGTGTTACACCGCACGGTGGTTCCTGCCCCAGAACGGCAGCCTCTCGGGAATTCCTGAACATCACAGCGGGGATGGTGAGCACACAGCTGGCCTTACCAATTGCATGCAACTGCCCGTGACCTGCGTGAGCAGTAAAATGAGTTAGCAGTTGATCATCATCTTCAGCATGCTCTGGGAGACATTTCTGTGTTGCTCAGGTCAGGGTCAGGCTTGCAAGGCCTGATTCTTATGGCTTTGAAAGAAACAGGTATGCTCAAGAAAGGACTCTGGCAGCTGTCTGCAGGCAGGATTGCATGTCATGGGGCTCCCGGGCAGCCGTCTCAAACTCTTCCGCATGACAAATGCAGCCAGGTTTTACCGCCCGCCTTTGCACTGCCTGCATCTCCTACAGGACCTGGCGCTAGGTCCCAAGTACCAGAGCTAAACAAAGGTACGCTCAGGTGAAGCTGCCTTATCTAGGTCTCGACTGCATGCGTTAAGGAAGCAGGACTAAGTGAATGGCTCTCCTCTGACAGCCGAATTTACCTTCTTTCTCCTTCCCGGATTAAGTAGTGAAGCAAGCACCAACCCCTTCGGTTTTGCCAATGCTCGTTCAGGGCGTGCCCAGAGGCATCGTCTGGGTGCTCAAGGAACTTCACAGCATTGAAAGACTCAGTTCAGGAAAGGCGAAGGGTCAGGACCTGCCCTCCAGAGCCCAACAAAAGGGTGCAGCATACGCAGAGCAAGGAGGCTGCCTCTGTTGCACAGAGCTTGGCTCCGTGGCTCTTGCCCATTTCCCTAGAGATCCAGGGTATTTTAGTGCGAGTTATGAGGAAACCAGCAGATCAGTTAGCATGCAAGGGGACCTGGCAGTCTCAGTCACGATTGCTTTAGGTAACACAGCAAAAGGACCGCTTTCCCTGGCCCTGGCCCCCCAGACCGCAAGCTTCCTCCATGGGACCCAACCCAGCCGCAGGCCAGGTGGTGGGAAGGCCCCTCGGGCCCCACTGGTTACAGCTGACAAGTGAAATGAATCCCTCAGTCTCATTTTACAAATGACACATCTCACACAGCAAAATCACCGTGCAGATCTGCCACGATGGGCAGTTTGTGCCCGTGATGCAAGCTAAACCCAAAACAGCGGAAGGGTCATAAAATAAGGATTAAAGTTCAACGAGGAAGCTGATAATGAAGAAGCCTGCCCAGACTATGCCCTATTCTAGCCAGCGTTACGTTATCTTCTAATTTTAGAACAGCTGAAAATTTTTTCCCAGACCAGAAGTTGACAAGAGGCTGAGCAACGCCAATGTCATTAAATCCCTGTTCTCAGGCGCAGTGTTGTCTCCACACTGCAAGAAGTTGTTTCAGCATGTGAAATTTTAGAGGAAGGCACACGCTGTCGGTGGGTGCCCATACAGGGAGCTATGTAATATGCTGAAACCATCTGGCATTTTGCGGTTTTGCAGTACCAGTCAGACGCACTGTCTGGAAATACAGGGCTCAAACCCAGAGTCCTTGATTCAGATCAGATACCTACAGCTGCCTGCGGACGTTTAGCTGGACTAAGAGCCGCAGAATAAAGCACTTAATTAGGCGGCTGAAGTTTATGATTGATTTCAAGGCCAGCCAAGCTAGAAGCCTATTACTGCTTAGGAAGTTTTAGTAAATGTAATTATTATGGCTTGTTTGATATAATACACGGTCTTCATGAAATGCTCCAAAATACCGTTTGAAAGACTTGTTCTGTTGCTGTCACGATTTGTACCTCCTGACTAAGGAATAGGCCGGATGATGTGAGTACCAGTGTGAAGCTTGCTGAAAACTACCACTAAAATTAATAGAGCATAGTTACAGAAGAGTATTTTCTACAGAAATACCTTCTCTGGAGTGTGAACAATGCTGCTGAAAGCAGGCTCTGGGTTACATTATTCCTGTGATCCAAATTTTTTTAACCAGCTGATGTCACTAGGGAGATTTGAAGTCTTTCTAATTACCGCTCAAGGCCTAGAGGAAGGAGGGAGGAAAGACAATGAAATTATGTTTCATATGTTGATTCAGAGAGTAACCTGCAGTGGCCTGTTAACTTCTTTCGTCTATCAAGAAAAGCAAATTAATTCTGCATCCAGTCGGTTTTATGAGTGGCAGCTCAGTTTGCTTTCCCAGTTAAGCAGGGAAGAAAGTGGCCTTTTGTCACAAACAATTGCTTCCTGCAATGCTGCAGAATAAGATGTAAAATAGGCAAAGAGCTTTGGATACAGCTTCCAACGTCCTACTAAGAAGTAAAATTTCTTTCTTTCATCTTCCCTCAGAGAAGGAATTCAGGTTATGCTCTGCACTAAATTAAAGTGTTCTGCTCAGTTATGTACACGTACAGCTTTGAAAACTGTTCCTGCTTCTAGGTCAAGGGCTCTCCCTGTGGCCGGCTGCCAGCTTTATCCCTGGACTCCCATAATCCCCTGAAATAAATCAACTTTCCATTGAAATCCTCTGCCAGTTCCACTTCAGACTAAAATGTGCTGTCTGTAGCATGATGCTCTTTTATACTTTTGTGGAAACAAAAAAAAAGAAGAGAAACAATGTGGTCATTGTATACCGGATACAGCTCGACGTAACCTGCGTGGGGTATATTAAAGGCTATCTTTGTACGTTGCACTAACCCCAGCTATCAGCGGTTATTATTAGAACTGAGAAAAATACCTTGGACCAAAGGAATAATTCAGCTGGTTGAAAAGGATGCCAGCTTGTGTGCGTGTGTGTGTGCGTGTGGGTGCGCGTGTATCCCATTACCACTCTGCTCACGTGGACTGAAGCGTGTGGATGCACTATACTACTTCTCCGCCTGGGCAGATGAAGCCCTCAAAGATTTTATTTTTTTTTTTCCCTCTTCCCTCTTCCCCCTCCCCAATATCAATTTTCTTCTCTGTGTGTTATAAATGAACCTGAATACATTCACGCGTTCCTGTGGAAGACTAAAAGCTGTCACTTCATTTTGGGGAACAGGCGGCTTTGAACTCAGCTGCAAGAAAGCCCAGATGCTACTACGTCTCTGGGGGAAACTTATCTATTCAGAAAGGGGGAAACTTCTGCACAGCAATAACAAAATAGAGCTTAAAGATGCTGCTGCCGTTCTCCTGCCGGTGCTGAGGTCAGTACTTTGGAGAGTGGGTGCCAGTCAGAAACTGCAGCACTCTCCTCAGAAGACTGACATTTCTGAAAAGCTCTGCTTCTCCCCAGATCTCGGTAACTTTAAATGGTCTGCCAGTTAAATCAGAACAGCCTGGTATAAAGCCTCCAATTTTCTGACAACCTTTATATTCTCTTGGCTCCTACAAGGCCCTAAAGCTGATCGCATATAATCCTGAACTGAATGTAAAATAAATATGAAAACCTGTCACGATTTTACAGTTTTCCAAAGGATATTTCACTAAATAAAAAGAGCTGTATTTTTGGCACGCAAGCGCTCCACATAAAAAT
>NW_009619968.1:0-4209 GCF_000690535.1 Cariama cristata
TCTCTTCTCTTCTCTTCTCTTCTTTCTCCGTTCAAATTCTAAAATGGCATTAGCTTAATCCTCCACCCAGAAACTGGGGAAATTAAGCATGGTTTGCAGATCTGAGATACCAAGGGAAGGGTGATCCAACTCTTATCTAAGCACATAGCAATGGGCAACGTGTCTCTGTTCCTGGGGAGGGCATTGGGATGCAATGGGGTGTGTTTGATGTCTTGAGCCCAGCTGAAATCTGACCTGTTCAGACCTCATCCAAGGACGGTGCCTATCAAGAGCACCAGTAGAGGACTGTCCTGTTCACAAGACAACATTATTGACTGCGCTCTGGATTCTCTAGCAGCTTTTGACAGCTCTTCTCACTGTTCATCGATGGATGTCAGTGAAGATTTTCTAAAACTTCCAGCCTCCCCCATGTATGCACACCCAAATACCTGTCCCTGAAGATGTGAGGCCAGTCAACACCCCACCAGGGCCCCTAGATGGACTGCGCCAGCAGTTTGCATGCTGTGGCCCACCCTAGCCTCTATTCTGAACATAAATGGAAATCTGGAAGGCAAAAAAGGGAAATATACCAAGGGAAATCAGAAATGGCAAGGAAGCCACAAGGGCTTTACCAAGGAGTTCAGTTCCAATTTAGTGTAAAATTCAGGGGCCTTCATTGCAGTAACACCATAGTGAAGGACTGCGATTTTCCCTGAGTCTGTACGTCTGCAGCCTCCTCTAGGCACACCCGAGCGAGAAGAGCTAATGAGGTCCAGCCTGATCCGAGTTGGAAGGAACGCACAGTCTGCTTCTCAGAAGGATTAAGAATTAAAGAGCCACTGTCAGGTCCCATAAGTGTAACCACAAGGTACAAAACCCAGCAGCCCTGAGCTGCTGATGCTGAAAAAGCTCACTGAATTCTTCAAGGTAGGATGCAAAGGACATCAGTCCAGCAGTGTCTGCAGAACAGGACCTGGCACTGTGTCAGAAAGAGGGGCCATGCTGGGCAGGTTCTTGCAACAGGTTGAAAGTGCAGTGGTCACCAGAGGGTGATTAGCATCTATTTACTATGGGGCAACTTCAGCCTGAATATCCTGGGGCCCTACTCTTCTCTGAACATACAGCTTCTTTGTATGGATCTGGTCCAAAGTGCAACTTGGAACAGCTCATCCCAAGTGCCCAGGCAGTAGCATGTCCCCCCAGTAGGCAGCAGAGGAGCAGAGGTGTTTTTGGAGAAGTGGTCCCAGCTGTGGTCCATGGGGGTCCTGAGTCACCCTGCTCTGAACTCGGACATCTGAGTCATGGTCCCACTTCCCTGATGGGCCAGGAGGATTTGAATCAGATCACAACAGTGTGAATCAGGACTGGAATGAGCCCTTCTCCTGAGCATCAGGAGGCTCTGAATCAGGCTGTGACATAGTCCTTCCTTCACAGACATGGAGGGACTTAATCAAGGCCTGAGCTGATACTGGTGCTCCAGAGCAGAGGGCATTAACAGAGCATGATGGCAAGTATCCCTGGCTGGCAGAGGGACAAGGGAAAGACCCTAAATGCATGGTTTGATTGAAAACTGCCTGGATGCTCTCAGTCTCTGCCAGTTTGCTGTAATGTCACAGGCCTCCCACAGACAGGAGGGAGGAATAGAAAAGGGAACATTCTTGAACAGTAATGGTGATCGTGTTGGAGAAAGGGCGCTAATAGGACACTTTCAATCTCCTCACAGGGATGTCCTGATCCCAGAGGGTACATCTGGTAGTCTTCAGCCCATTACAGAGCTTCTTGCCTCATTGCCTCTACGTTTAATACAGGGGAGCACAGTTTGTGCAGATTGTCATTTAGGTTTTGGGGATGCCTGCCTAGAAGTGGGAGCTCCTCTGTGCTGGGCAGAGGATGGTCACCTACCAAGAGAACTTCAAAAAACACCAAATCCAGATGGGCAATGGTGCAGGAAAGGAGGCACCATCCCTATTTTGCAGAAGGGAGATTGGCTTTATCCAAAGTCACGCAAGGGCACAATGTGGCCAGCACAGCTTCAGGCTCAACTTTTCGTACTGCTTTTGAAGCTTTGTTTTGCTGATACAGGCTTCCTCCCTCTCCATCAGGGAATAAGGGGTGCTTTCTTCAGCTTTACATTTTTTTGCAGACATTCGTTTTCATGCTTCAATTCATTGACTCGTTAGTGATGGGAGTAATTAGAGTGGGCTGCACGTGCTCTTCTGCTCTCCTTATCTTTATTATTCTCCTTGACACTAATAGCGCTCTCTGGCTGGGATGGTGATGATTCATGTGACACTTATTGTCATCTGAGAACAGAGTTGACAAGACAGCACCACGGTAGCATCTCTCAAACTTCAGTTGTATCTAAGAGCTGTTGCAGTGGAGTATTTCTGTAGTGTGAGCCATCCAGGGAGCTGGTTTGTTGCAAGAGAAGATGGAGGCAGAAGGAAAAATTTGTTAAAAGTGTGGGCCAGGTCCATCTGTGTGTGCAGCTCTCTGGTTTCAGGGTGTGTATAGGACAGGACAATGTGGACAGCCAATGTCTCACTGCTGACAGCTGATGACTACGACACATGAATTGATCAGCCAGGATTTCCTGAATTTTTTCTCTCCACCTTGGCAGCTGCAAATGCAACAGCATGGGTGCCTGCTCCCAGCTTCCAGTGTTAAGGCAGAAGATGTCGGATCACATTTGGAGAAGGAGGACAGAGAATGGTGTTTCTTAGGGCTGCCTTAGTAGAAGCTGTGTTATGGTTGGAGACAAGACTGACAAATATCTGGCAGTAATGAAAGGATGTTTTGAGCAATCTCTTTTTCTGCAATATTCCCTCCTTCCATTACTTGCAGCTGTTGTAGCACATATCTACTTCAGATCTGCTTTAGCACCCCTGGGAACCCCTCTGCTGACTTGAGACAGTCAAGTCCATTTGGAAGGAACTTCTCATCTAACTATCTCTGTGATTTGTAGGAGAATTGTCATGCTAGGTTTGGGCCAACTGCAATGATCAGAGTACAACTAATGAATTAAAAATAAAATAATAACTAAGTGACATCTGCACCTGCAGAGCTCAACACTGATCAAGCTAGGCTACTGAAACAAGCAGAGCCCACCAAGCCATTTCAGACTATTGCAATGAAGTGCAATCATAGAATCATTTAGGTTTGAAGAGACCTTTAAGATCATCGAGTCCAACTGTTAACCTAGCACTGCCAAGTCCACCACTAAACCATGTCCATTATGATCAGGAGTGAAAATCAGCTGTATTTTCCAGTTCCCAAATTCTGGAACTCTTGCAGCTCCTAGTTTGGAGTGCCCGATTTATGCACAGGGATGGATCCTGCTTGTTTAATAGTAGATGATTACTAATTTGAATCTTTCATAAAAGGTGTGTCTATAAGGAAAACATCATTCCACAATCTCCTTTTGCCTAGTTTTTCTCTATAGGTCAACTCAGGAACACTTAATAAATTTTAAACACTTATTTTTGAGGGTGTACAGAGAAAGATAAAGGCTAAAACTGGAGAAGATCCATCCTACGGACTGGTCAACTCAGGAACACTTAATAAATTTTAAACACTTATTTTTGAGGGTGTACAGAGAAAGATAAAGGCTAAAACTGGAGAAGATCTATCCTACGGACTGGCATTCAATCTAATGGATATCTCCAGTATTGTACTGTATCAAGAAAATGTTATGATAAGGGGAACAAATGGAAATACTTGTAGACACACACAGGAACCCAGGCAGAGATGGCAGGAAAGAAAACCTGCTTAAGTGGACTTAAAATGCATGTGTGTAAGACAGATGCTGTTTTCAGTTTCGACGGTCTAAAATGTACAAACAACTGGGATGCAGTTAATGTAGTGATTATTGAAATGCCTCTGGGGTAAAACAGCTGTCACGCAAGGCCATTCCACATGGCTGATGCCTTTTTACTGTGTCTAACACCACATCGGTATTAAGCATTTGGAGCCACTTAAATACAGGGCTCAAGCCTCATACTGGCACAATGTTTCTTACCCCTTTGCTGAGGTTAGGCGGCACCTTTCTGTGCCAGTTTTGGTTAACATGCCAAGGATATGCAGCAGTGCCTTCCCTACCCCAGGGAGCCGCTCTGGCAGCTCACCGGCCCCACAAGGGGTAGCTCCTGCTTCTGGCTTATGACCCTCACCTAACGCCAGGTTTGTGCCTTACGAAGTGCATCACAATGGCATTAAATGGCATGGAAACAT
>NW_009619969.1:0-20397 GCF_000690535.1 Cariama cristata
CCATAATGATTCTATGATTCTAAGTAACTTTTACTAGGTCTCCAAGTTCTCAGTGAGATGTAAGTAACATCTTAGGTTTATGTTTATTGTTATGTTTATTATGTTTACAGTACTTCCAGACCCTCATCTTCAAGGTCTGGAAGTACTATAAGTAAACAGCTATAAAACCCTGTACATGCTAAGCAGCAGAATGCAGCTCATTTGGTTGTCTGTAAGCCTGAGACTGTAGGAGCCTGATAATGTACAAAGGCAAGAAACAGAAGGCCTCTCTCAGCCCTCGTGGGAGGGAGACGGACATCAAGAGGAGGTCCAGAGGTGGTATGACTTTCATCTTTTCATGTTTGCGCATACAACTCATATGCAGCTTGTGTGACTCTTAATAAATACTTATTAATAGATGTGAAATACCTAGTCTTTTAAATGCGATATTTGTTAAATGTAGAGTAAGCAGTGTAATGAAACACTGTAACCAGCCTAGACCATTAGAATGCAATTATATAATAATGAAGTCAGTAATTTCTATTCCAAAATTTACTGCAGATTCTTTAGTGAAACTGGCCATTATAAATATAAAAATAATAAAATAAAATAATAAATTCAGTGATATTGTACTGCTTAAATAATTTCCCATAAGAGTCTCTCTTCATAGGTTCATCCATCCTTGAGAAACCCTGAATGGCTGTTTTAACATATTGCATTATTTTAAACCCCCGTAATAAGAGTAATGAGAACAATACCTTTTATTTAAGGAGTGAATTGATGATTTCTTTTATGAGGATACTTAGTCAGTTGGTTTATTAATTATTTGTTAATTACAGTCAGTCTGCTTTATGAACATTGTTGCTTGCTTTTAATGACCCCTCTAAACCATTTGTTCATGTTCTTATCTTCGCCTATATGATCAGTCCCATTATATTGATTATGACTGAAAATCAAACATTGGAACTGAGCATTTATTTTGTCAATAGTCTCAGATTTAGTTTTCTCTAAACATGAAGGCTTTCTTCATGTCATGCTTTCCTTTAGTGATTAACACATGAGCCAATTTACCTTCCCACAGGAACATTTTCATTCCTGATAGACTTTGACATTTAAAGTGTAAGTCTTCTAGCAACAGCATAGGACAAAAACTCTAGGAGACAGATTTTTTTTAAAAAAAATTATTAAAAGAAGATGTCACTGAAAGTATAAAATGGTAAAATCGCTCCTGCTTGTGAACTGTGACTAACCCAAGTGGAGACAGTTTTTCCAGTAGTTGGACTTGAAAATTATTTTGTAATTTGACACTCTCAGGTGTCACTGTTAGATAAAGAATCCTATTCAGCATGCTATAGTGTATCCTTGGCCAGTGTGAAAACCTAAGCCTGATGTAATTCTGATAGGTTAAAGTTCCAGTGCAGAAGCCTGATTCTAATATTTTTTTTCCTTTTGGCTACAAGGCTTAGTAATTATTTTAAGATTTTACATCTTCTACCTTAGAGGCATATACATTTAAAAATACTGAAGTCAGGTATAAACTCATTCATAGGTAAAAGTTTAAACCCTCCTGGTTCTGACAGAAGTTATTTTCTCCAAAGCAATGTAGCTGGCAATATAAAAAAATAGGATATGTTTTTGAGATTTGTGAAATTACTGTCTATTTATAAAGTGAAGAAAAGAAGCCTGAGTATATCCATTTGCTTCCTGGGGAAGCCCATTATACCTGTGAGACTGACAGAAGATCCTGGAAAATGTTGACGGGGGTATAAGCTCCCTTTGCACTATCCTGGCAGGAGTTGGCACATATCCTAGGAGGGTATACAAAAGTTTAGCATGATTA
The DNA here is from genome assembly GCF_000690535.1 of Cariama cristata. Lineage (NCBI taxonomy): Eukaryota > Metazoa > Chordata > Aves > Cariamiformes > Cariamidae > Cariama > Cariama cristata. Next base: position 1,820 of record NW_009619969.1, read on the forward strand.
AGAATCGGTATATTTGCACCTTCCTGTTCTGCTGAGGTTACTGCAGCAGCACCTGTTTGCTCTCACTGTTAAATGGGGGGAAAATGTAAAAGAAACAAACAAGAAAATTGCTGAAATCAAAGACAGCACAGCGATTTCCACAATTACAGTTTTCTTTCTGTCTAAGAGCTGATGGTTAACACAATGAAGCCTCCCAGCTGTCCCCTCTGTGGACAGGGAGATGCTGGTACCTAGAGAGGAACCATGCTCACAAAGCTCAGCATCAGCACTTTCTCTTCTGAGGGGCTTAAATACTAATGCCACAACTGCATCTGGTCGAGGACCAGCAAAACAATCTCATGTTTTATTGAAAGTGGCTAAATCCACCATAAAAATGAGAGATGACAAAATTTGGAATAAAGCTAAGCCTTCCGTAAAACAAGAGAGCTATAATAGCTTACCATGTCTATGAGGATTTTCCCCCCCCTGCTTTCCTTTCTCTTCCTTTTATGTCTTTTAGTCAATCTTTTATACTAGCTATGTTTTCCTCCAGGCTGTTCCTTTCTGTAATTTTCAATCTTCTTTAATTGTTTCCAGTTCTTCTCCTCTAAAATACTCTTTCAATCTTTAAGACATTTTTATATTCCTAATTTAGCTTTTCTTTATCAATTTATCTACTTAGTTTTTTGTAGGGATGCCCTTTACTTTGGCATTCAAGTGCCATTCCTCAGGATTGAGCGTAAAAACCCCTCCTGACAAGAAAAGTTTTTAAATGATTGCTAACTTTATTATAACTATTATTTAGGCAAATATATAAGAAGACGGTACTGCTGTGATCAGAATGGTTATTTCAGGAAATCTAAACTAGTCTTGGATTTTGAATTATCTTCCTAACCCTATACTTAGCCTTTTGTATTTGACAAGTAGGCAAACTTCTGTCTTTCTATAGGATTCTATGGAAAGAAACTCCCCCCTACATCAGGGTTTTCTCAGTATGGCAGACCAAGAGGTGACTCTGTCCTCTAATTCCATCTTTGGTATGTATTTGTTCTCTTCTGCCTGCTTTTATTTTCCCTGTCCTCTTTGCATTTTATGGGTATGGACTCTGGAACTTAACTCTTCACAGTGCTGATAGAGGACTGGGTAGCAAAATGAAAATAAAAAGCAATTCTAGATTTATACCATCACACCTGAAAGTGGACTTGGTCATCTGTGTCTTTCTAGATGAAAAAAATTCTAGGAAACTGTAGTAAGTGGTAAAAATTAAAGTTTTCTGTGATTGTTTATGTTGATAATCATTGCTAACTAAATGATGGGGAAAAGTACTCCTGAAATACAAAAACTGCTTGTTCATATACAAAGCTCTCACCTACCTAGGCTATGAAAAAGTAAACCAAAACCCTGCAAGCAACACAGATAATTATACTGCAACTGGAAGCCAGCCAGGGCACATACCAGGCAGTGGTGTGAGATGTATAAATATATTATAATTCACAGTCCCTGCATGAATTTGCAAGCTAAAAGCTGGTATAAAAGGTGGTGAGACAGAGAAGAAGATGGCTGAGATAGAAAGGCAGGTTAGTGGTAGAAACTGGATGTGTTCAGTTCTTGGCCATGGAGCAGCACCAGCAGTCATACTTCTCTCCCTGGTGAATCAGATTCCTGTTTGCATTATGGAAAAGGTGAGAGAAACATAAATGAGGATGAAGATAAAGACTCCTCTTCTGTAAAGCTGTCAACTATTATGTATGAGACAATTTTGAAGATGTTTCTCAGAGAAGTAGAAAATCACCGATCGTGCATCTTTAGTATCACTGCATTGAGAGTTGCTCTAGAAACAGCACAAGATCAGCTTTGAGAAGCCTTGTAACAAGGGCTAGAAACATTTATTTCATGTAGTAGAAAACACCGATTGAGGGGGATGTAAGCTGTGTTATCTAGTCCAATAAGCAAGCAAGATGATGACCTTTTAGAATAGTGTCTAGAGCAGATTTTAAAGGATGAGGTTTCAGATGTCATGACCACAGACAAGGAGATAACAATGGTTCCACTTCGAGAAGAGAAGAGATTCGTTAGTTAATAGTCCAGGGAGAGTGGAAAGGCTAATTCCAGAGGGCTTTGCAGGAAGAAGCCTCATGACTTCTCTTCAGTCTATGCAGATGAGCGAAAAGCAACAAAAGGTTAGAGTTGAAGTTAAAATTAGAAGTAAAAGCAGGAGAAAGAGCTGGTGGTGATGTTGACTATAATAATTCATGGGGGGAGATGAAAGGCCATAGAGTAGTATTTGACAGAAAAAAAAAATCGGTGAACATAAGGTGAAAATATTCTAAATGCCAGACAACAGCTATATTTATGTCTATAACTGTAATTGAACCATACTCTGATGACAGAGTAGCATTTAAATAAAATTAGCCAGCAGTTGTAGCGATAGACTGGTCTGGACTAGAACTTGCAATATTGATATGTTCCTTGGCATAATATTTATTCAGAAAACATAGAGGTAATATAGATATAAATATTTCATTTCGTTTTACATCAAAATTTTAAGTAAAAATATATATTTATGCTTCTAAAATATCCTCCTACTCTGGTCAACTTTAATTTCTTTCTTCTTTCCTTCATACATAACATATGTAAGTAATATTAAGGAAGTCTGTGCATGATAAAGTTTTCAATATGGAATGCTAATGACTCTGTGTGCATAAGCTTAGAAATTGGCTTATAGATTTTCCTCATTTTACCTTTTACCTTTTTTTTTCTTTGCTGCTTGTCAGCCGTTTTGTAGATTGATTTCACTGTGAATGGATAGAAGTTTTAACCTAATATTAAACCACTGCTCCAGGGCTAATTACTATAAAACAGAGTCACAGTCCCAGCTGCTGACAGCGTAAGCTTCTCCCTTTGGCCTACAGTCGCTCACTGGGCCTTTAATCAAACCCTCTACTCCAACTGTAGAAGTATCAAATCATAAAATTTTTTGAAATACATTTAAAAATAGCATAAACGTAGTTGAACATGCCAAATGTTACTTTTTAGCATAAAACCAAACAGAATTTATTCTGCTGTAACAGAAGCGTGGTGGTGCCACATTACAGGAGGATTGCGTTCCCTGGGCGAAACAACTGTTATGTAATGAAGGCCCGGAGCGTGGTGTCTAACATGGTGCAGTTCGCCACTAAATACAGCATGATTTGTGATCAAAATAACAAAACATCATTGAAGCAAAAGGATGTAAAGAACTAACAAAAGCCAAGAGGCTGCAGCCTCCCCGCTTTCCTTGTAGGGATGGGTTTTTTTGCGTTTCCCAAGGCAGCCAGTTTGTATGTCATTTGCCTGCTCCGTTCTGAAGACTGTTCGCGGAAATGAAGGTATTTCTCCTTCACCTCAGTGTCACTCCTCTCCAGGAGGACAAGTGAAACTTGCAAATCTATAAGTCTTGTTAACGCAAAAGGAAACTTGCCAGCTGTCTAGAAGTGTGTATACGTATATAACGCTTGCATGAATTGTTGGACTGAAGCATGAATGAGCAGGAAATCAAACTGACAGTTCCTTCCTGAAAATCTACCATGTGAATGCAGAAAAGAAGATGAGGAGAAGCCTATGCACAATGAAATCTGCTATTGTTTTTGAGTTAAAATTCCACAAATCTTCCACTTTTATTATAAAAAGCCCCTGGTGTTTTGTGGTAAACAGCCTCTTAGCAGGGAAGAGATTGGTATTGTTGGTAATCTACACTTTCACCGTTGCTTTATGTTCCTTTCGCTCTTCTTTCTCTTTCCATCACTTTTATGGGCCCAGGTGTTTTCTTTCCTAACATAGCTCAGCTTTACCACTGAGTGTGAGTCTCAAGATACTCAAAAAAGTAAATAATGCTGTTTTGTACATAACATCTGTAGCCTATGACATTTCTGATGAGACAAGTTCTTCACCAATTTTGCTTCAATTTCCTGTCCCTGATAGATGAAAGGGAGGCAATTCTTCAAGAAAGAAGTGGGAGATGAGAAAATAGAAAGAAAGGGAAAAGCAGTGGAGAGCAGTAACAGGAGTTTTACACATTTGTGCCGTTGTAGAAGGGAAAAAAGAAGATTGCCAAGCAGCAAACATGACACAGAAGGAATTTTGCATGGGAATGTTGCATAGCAGAATGCATGATATTTTACCTCATCAAGGTTAATTTCTTTATTTAGAGTCAGAACTTGCATTTGTTGCTTGAGTAGAGGAGAATAGAGGCAAACCATTACTCTCAGCCCCCAGGCTGGATTCCATCCCACCATTTATACATAGGGTTTGAGAAAGTGGTATTTATTCTTTTAATCAGCAGTTTGGCAGCAAGGCCCCATAATGAGACTCCTTGACTGCTGACAGTCTGCTGAATCATATAGTCTGCTATGTGCATATTGCCTATCCAAAACCTGGTACTGTTTCATCTGCTGCCTTCTGTAAGTCTCCTTTGCCAGCAGAGTGGACCCAACCACTGGTAGAGCAAATTTCTTTCAGTCCAAAGGCTTTCATTTGTTTCATGAATTGGTATATCCTGCTCAGATTGTCTTCCGTCAAAATATACCTTGGAAATGTTCTGTGACCTGTTTATCTCCATTTCCAAACTGTTTGGACTTCTCAGCAGTTCATGTAAATGAGTAAGTAGAAATCCAACAGATCACATCATCTCCAGCAGTGTTGGGGTTATTTGAATGAGTTTTGGTTTTGCTGAGCAGAAAGAAGACAAAGTGTGTGATTACTTTCTGAAGAGATTTTCTCTTTAGAGGTGAGTGAGCAGTTATGGACAAGTGTTAAGAAAGTTTATGCTGACATTTACTGTTTGATATGAAAATTCTGCTTCTTTCTTCTGCTGTAGGCACCTGTGTTTTTCAGAATTACAGAAAACTGGGCTGGCTGAACTCTGTGTCTGGAGCTGCGTTCCAAAATGTCATATGGCCAAGAGTTGCACTGTCCCCTGACTTTCCACCTTACTTTCTATACCTTTGCAGATGACTAGATGCATCTCTAAATATGCCTGCTTCTTTTTTTTTCCTGAATGAAGGTCTGTTTGGCTAGTTCTAGTGTGGAGTTAACATATACAGCCTATTGAAGAATAAGAATGGAAATTATTGCGGTGATTTATTTAGGGTTGGTGTGAGGCACTTACTCTGTTTATAGTGATACCTACAGCAATTGCCTTTTGCAGACTTAGGCTCCTTTAGTTGAAATCTTTTAATATCTATAGATCTTGGTAATTAACCAATACACTTTCTGTTAATACATTGGAATTTATGCTCATACTCTGGTAAGCAAACATTTATCTTACTGAGAACATGTCAAAAAGCCAGAGTATGGAATAAGGACAAAGTGCAACCTGGTCCTGTAGGCAAAAGCTTAAGGAAAGACTGTAAGAACAGATCAAGCGTTCAGTCAAACTGTCCTTAATAGACCTCCTATTTTTCTAGCACTTGCTGGCTGGAGGAGTTCCTAAGCTCGAGGCTGGTGTTTAGAATGTCATTTTATGCTTTCTATTATTTTGCTGTAAAAACAATGTAAAATAGTTATATGTCATTGTTCTGTTCTATTAATTTATTTAATAGCTTTCTATTATATTTAACTTGGGACACCTCAATTCCAAACTAAACTGTCCTATTCTGTTTAATCTCTCCCTCCACAGAAGGTCATCTATTAGCTCTAGTCATCATTGTCAATTTTCCTGGTATCTTTTTAATTCTGCTGTATCTTTTTTTGAGGTGGAGAGAACAGGCATGCGTGCAATATTCAAGGTACAGGTAAACCAAGGGATTATGCAGTGACCCTAGCGACAATTTCTGGCTAGCTCTTTATTTATTTTTTAATAATTACTCTTCATCATCATCTTCCCTTTTTTAAGATAACCCTTTCATTGACTGCCCACAATAACATTAGGATTTCTTTTCTGAGTACTGGTTAATTTAGAAACCATCAGTGTATCCATGCGGTTAAAATTGGTTTGCCTGTATGTACATTACTTTGAATTTATCAGTTCATTTACCTGAATTTATTTAGAACATTCATTTGAATTAAATGAACAATTCATTTGTCTGAATTTATCAGAATTTTATCTGCCACTTTATCTTTCAGTCACTCTGTATCATAGGATTCTTGTGAGCTCTTTGCGGTTAACGTCTTTAGTGCCTTGAATAATTTTGTCCCATCAGCAAACTTTGTCCTGTCATTACTTAGGCCCTTTCTGGATCATTAAGAAATATGTTGAGGGACACCAGTTCTCTTACAGATACTTGTAAATCTCCATTGCTAACCCCCTCCCACCCATTATGAAAAGTGACCTTTTGTTATCAGTTAGATATTGATCTGGGTATTTTTCTTTTTACCATAGGAGAACTTACTAAGTCTTTAGTGGTCAAAATTGTAAACTACATTTTCAAAATTCATGTAGACTGAGCCAATAAGTTTTTCCTTCATGTGCTTGTGGATTCCCTGAAGAAATTCTAATTGGTTTGCGTGGTATAATTTTTCCATACAAAAATTATCCTCTCTCTGCTGCACTGTATCATATGTATCAGGGCATCTTCTAATTCAACATATTACTAAAATCTCTTCCTGGCATCACGCTAAGGATGCTGGCATTGATTCTACTGAGAGCACAGCTGAGCCATAAATGCATGTTTAGGACCCTGCTGTCAGTTTGTTCTATGCTGCCTAGGTGTATGTTGGTGTTCATGTGTTCAGCACCTGGAACTTAGTATGTGATAAATTTAAATATTTGGCCATAGACTGTGGTTCATTAGTTATAAAAGATAGCACATATTTAAGATGAAACCTGACAATGGTTGCATTAGAACAGTGTATCTGCCCTTATGGTATCTAATTGAGGTTAGTAAATTGGAGGTTAGAGATTATTTTACAAATTATAAACTAAAAAGTACAAAAGTCAGAAAATGAAAATCACTCTCCATTTTCCAGCATTTTTTGATATTTGATGAAAATGTACTATCTAAATGTAGTACATCCAGTCCAGTTCTGTTGACCCAACCTAGCTGACAAAGTAAGGAAATCAAACTACCCATAACTTTTCCTCAGTTGATTTCAGGCACAACAATATAATCTCAAAAGGTAGCATTAACTAAGAAACAGAGGACAACACTGAACTTGGGAAACATACTCATTCATTCTTGTTCCAAAGGCTACACCTAATACTAAGACTTTTTTCAATTATTTTGTTTAAAATTACTTAATCTCTTCATGGTAGCTGTTACTTTGAGCTGAATCTCATTCTATAGACATGAAAGGACACAGTTTATAGGAATGCATAGAAGTAATTGAAATCAGATGTATTTATTCAGAATATACATACTCATGCACACTCAGATACAGAATATGTTTATGCTAGCAAAAATATAAAGAACTACAAATGTTTCCAAAGCAGAAATAAAGTTGAAGTGATAAAATGCAATGTGACTGTAATTTGATGATACATAACTCTAATATCACTGTAAAATATAAAGAAGTAAAACTATCAAATAGTCTCTAGACTTTATCTGTCTTATTTATTTTCATCTTCTAACCTGTCAGGATAGCATGATGGCCCTTCGAAGATGTAGTTCTTGAATAGGAGTCAATATAAACCAAACTGTGTGGGATTATATATCTTTAGCTAAATGGATGCAGTATGATACAGATCATTAACTCTAAACACCTCATCCATTCATCTTTACAACATACATATTGAGGTTGCTGGATGAGAAATGTTATTGAGGGTACAGACCATTTTTAACAGTGATAGAAGAGTAAAAGAAGTTAAAAAATTACATTCCTGTGAATTGTTTGAATTATTTCTTAGTTTAAATAACATTTGCTACATATACCCCTTCCCAGAAATAGTATATATCACCCTGAAGTATGAAATGGGGGTACATTTACTTTGAAGTGCTAGAAAAAGAGAGTGGTGTGTTGTTTTATTTTCCTGATGTGTTATGCATTATATTGTTCTTTTTATCTTACCACAAAGAGGACTCATAATACAAAGAAACAGTTCTTTGGCATATTACTAACTTCACCTAACCACGGTAAGTTACACTATGTCATTGCTGTTACCTACAATTTATATTAAGATAAATCTCATAACTGTACAAGGCAAGGAAAGCTTGTATTTATAGGCTTCTAAAGCCATATTTCCATTTCACAGATAAAAATTTATTTGGTAGCAGAAAACATCCCAGCGCTTTAAAATATAGATTTGCAACTGTGGTGTACTGTTAAAATTTAGTACAGCTTTTACGTATAAGTACTTCACAGTTGTATTTTATAATAGAAAGCATAATCTACACTTACAGATTACCCTGTGGACTTCACACTCACTGTACCAATTTATTCAGACTTCTTGTCTGGACTGTAAAAGCGTTTGTTCCTCTCTAGCTAAGGTTAAATAAATGCAGCATTAAATAGATGAAAGGGAAAAACCTGCTATTAATATAAATGAAATAATACAAAATATTAGACTAAATGAAAACAAGAAGGAGAGAAGCTGTAAGATGTGTTCTTTTTAATAATTAAAAAAAAAACATTCTAAGATGCAATCACAAAAAGAGTTCATAGTCAAAATATGATTCGTGGAGAAAAAATAGCAGCTGCTATGTCACCGGTTTGTTGGAAAACTAACTACTAGATTTGAAATCAATGTTATTATTGTATCTTTTCATTGAGGTTATATTGTAAGGATCATTTTCAGCAAAGGAACTGACAGTTTCTCAGCAGTACTGGAGAGAACAATGATTGATCCAAAATATATACAATTACTGGCTTTCCAATTGTTCCCAATAAAATATTAGCCATAAGCATGTGGAGATTTCCTTTGAAACCCTTTGAATACTAACACCTATTGCCTGCAGGTATTTTGGGGTACTTTATAGTACAAACATTGGTATAACCATTTCAAATGTCAATGATACTTAAGCTATATGTTTACCTGCTAATGATAGTTGAGTGTTAAGATTTCATAATAAATTGAAGTTTTTTACTGTAACTCCATTATATTTGTCCTTATAAACTTAAATTTTTTTGTTAAGACAAAGATTGAAAATCTAGCTCCTCTTGGTATGGCATTGAGGTAGCCTGAAAAATCTGACTCCATTAGCCCCGTACCATTCACACCTGCCAAATCTTGGCCTATCTGTATCAGATTTAGCTGTTTGGCCTTTGTTCCCCTCCTCTTCTCTTGGCATGACACCAGCATTTTATGTGTTTGGTGAGAAGCATTTCAGCTGCTTCTTTTGGTATTATTTCTGCTGAAGACTCACAGGAACATATTTCCTGTATTTATTCCTTTTACGCTTCCTTGCAGGTAACATTGAACTACCTGACTGTTAGGAGAAGGGTTAGTTAATGGACCTAATGAACTTGTCCCATCTCCTGTCTGTAAGTATTGTCAACAATGTGTTTGAGGGTGGGAAGTAGGTCAGGAGTAAGAGATGGAAGATGGGTGTGAGGAAAAGAATAGGGGAGTGGGAAGATTTATTTTCGGTCTATATAATTTCGACGAGGCACAGTGTCTCACAAACGGCCAGATCAGTTTATCCAAAGGGGCAATAACTACTGACACAGTGGTGGGAGCAAATATTCCCAGTATGCAATACATTTTGAAACTATAGGCATATGCCACCCAATGCATTTTGAATCTCTAGCCCATAATGCCATATGGGACAAGGATTCATGAAATCGAGAGTTGTGTATGAGGATGGTACAATGCATAGCACCAAGTGAGGTTAGAATCTGTTGTGGAATAATGGATATCTGTCTAAACCCTGTTTATTTCTCTTCAAACTGCTTGTAACTGCAGTTTATCTTTCACATTATTGTTTATAAAGCATGCTGTAAAAGAAAAAGCAATATATATGTCTTAAACTTCAATGGAAATGTTCAAACATACCCAAAACGACATAAGTAGATTTTCTGGATTTTTTCCAGGTGCTTAGATACCTCTTTTGTCAATCATTTGTTGCCTATATCAGACAACATTAAGTCTTACCAGAGTAGCCTTTGCTATGCTCTGCATAATCACTGTATGGCTGCTTTTAAGCATATATTCCTGAAACAGTGAAGCACTGAGTACATCTCATTTGTACAAAGCCTGTAAAAGTTGCTTGCAATTTAAATCCAGGAGAGCAAAAATTAACTGCATGACAGTTTTTTCAGTGTTGGCTTCTCTTTTACTGTGTTACCTTTTGTCTCTTATGTTTACATGCTGTATATTTGCAAGTGAAATCCCGCTTTAATATAGTCTTTGCTTTTCAAAGAACCCATTGGATTTCCCCTGTGCAAGTGTTTAATAATAACAATAAAAGTGATGGTTAGGATTACAAAAATGCCTTTTCTTCCCTCAAAGTATCTGTTCCCAATACCAGAAAATAATCATTGCACCTAGTGGCAGAGAACAGGTAAATCTTCAAACCCTGTGGCTCTGTTGTACTCCCTCGTATCATCCCTTACTAATATTTAATTCTTTCAAAAAACTTTTGACTGGCTTTTTTTTCCTCCTCTGAGCTTCATTTTCCTAACTCTTTTCACGCCTTTTGATACAGTTAAGAAGCTTAAACAGACATACGAGCAAAATTTCTTTCTTTCTTTCTTTTTTTTTTTAAACACAGGAAGTCTTCAGGGTGCCTCTTAACAACAAGCTCTTTTCTGAAATTATAGTGATTGTGTCAGCAGTCTGTACAGCCACGTGGCACTTAACTCCTAATGCAGAGTCCATTTTATCTAAAGGAGTCATTCCCTTGACTTCATTGGAGTTGAGATCAGGCCTCTTCCATCCATTACTCCCTGCATTTCGTCATTTCTTAATTAAATGGAAGAGAAGTGGTCCAAGCACCAGTGCTGTGAAATACTGACTTTCTAGCAAAGATATATAAAAAGAACATCTGTTCAATCCTTCATTACATCTGAGGCTCCCAACAGTGGTATTTGTACCACACTAGCACATCAAAACAACGGACTGCCTTTTTCACAGAGGGTGACCATGAGGCTTTTAGGCTGACCTTGGTGTGTGACACACAGGAGAGCTTCTCCCAAGGCAGCCACTGGCTTACTCTTCATCATGTGCAGAAAATAGCCTGGGCAACAGCTACAAGAAAGAAGAGGAGCTTAAAAAGCTTAATTCCCTTGATTTTGCCTCCAGGATACAACAGCTTGGGCAATGAATGCCACCTTCCTCAATGCCTGCAGTTGGCACAGAGCTGTGCCAGAAAGAGGTGCAGCAGGCTCTGTTTAGGAGTCTCTGAATTACAGCTTCTAAAAAGTGTTGTTCCCCCATGCATGCTGCATGTTTTGTTGAGTTATCCCATGCTCCGTATACTTCTGTGACACAAGGAAGCAAGGCAATAATAGTAACATTAGAAAAAAATTCTATCTTATAGCACAGTATGGTGGAAGAATGACTGTTGAGAGGCAACAGCCATGTCATTTCAGGATTTCAGTTTGCAGTTCAGCCTGAGTTCCTGTCTGACCTTGGCCAAACCCTTGCTTTTTGGCTTCAGAGATGAATAGAAAATCCCAGAAGTAATTTTCAGATAAAATCTATTAATGAGTATAAGACATTCTTATTATGCAAATAAAAGCCTTAGAAGTGTTTAGATAGACAATATGCTTCCAATGTATATTAACAGAAAAAATTTCTTTTGTTTTTTATTTTGGTTTACACATAATCAGACTCCAAAGTGTAGAGAAGGCAGATGCCTGCCTCCTCACAAAATTTTTGTTCTTGATGCGGTTTCAAATGTTTCACAGAAGGTCTGAGATAAGGTTTATGTGTAAGTGGTTCTGTAGGATAGTAATGCTTACCAAAAGGTCTTGTATTAACAGATTAATCCTGATAATGCAACTGCAAGCCTATTGCCTGAAATTTCCAAGTGGTGCAGGGATCCTAGCTACCTGAAATTAGGTGATTTAAACCATAATTGGGTTCCCTATCAAAAATGGTTGGATTTTCAGTACATTTAGCACCCACAGCTCCTACTAAATTAAACTTCATTAACTTATCAAAAGACACAGTGGGAACATCAGCACCAATAATAGAACTAAGGGATTCCTGCCAGCCAATACAGCCTTCATGCCACTGATCTCTGTTATAGTGAAGACTGTATAAGCAGGAAAAGTTCAGCATACACTAAAGATCTTAAGTATAAATAATGGAGAGAAAATGAAATTTGGGGTTGACTGAAATCAGTGTCTATATTGATCATAATTCAGCTAGGGCTTAGTTTAACCCTTTGGGCTTGATTCCCATGTGCAGTAAGCATTTACATGTCCTTGGTAGCAAATAACAGTTACAAAGCATGAAAATACTCTTCAAGTTACTAGAATGATGTGAAGTAACCTTAGAAAAGAACCAGATCCGTGTAAGGAAGATTGGATAGGATAAAGCGAAGATAGTGTTGTTCCCTGTGGAAAGTTACTGGTTAAAATAGTTATATACCTATTACAGGACAGTATTCCTGCACCAGAAGCAAAGATGTAGTAGGAGTAAAATGAAAGAGGGTGGGATACTGAGTAATAATGCACAGTAATAACTGGAAAAGAAATCTGCAATATCCCACAGGAGGATGGTAATCAAATATGTTTTAAAAAAAATGAAGTATTTTTATTTTCACAGCATGCAAAAAGTGAGAAATTCATTTAGGATGACCTGAACACGTTTTGCAAAGGGCAATGCTAGTGGAGTGGAATACTGATGATTCACGAATGCTACTCGTATTTATAATATTCAAGCTGATGTGAAATTGTCTACAGTATACACACACTATTGGAATATCATTAGTGTTAGAGGGTACAACATTCTAAGATTAAATTTATAGAATGTTCAGACATTGTGATTTTGTTTTAATATTGCTAATCATAGATCTTTCAAACAAACATGATTAGTTAGACTATATGTTACATATTTAAATCACCACTACTCCTCTATTTCACAGTAACTAAGAGCTCTGGGCAATAATAAAATGTAAGTAATGACCCTTTTCATTTCAGCACTGTGAGCAAGAGGTAGAAATGCTCATTGTTTATGAGAAAATTGTGATTGGTGGAATGAATAAGTGGTAATTGTTCTGCGTTAAGTAAACAAAGGAAACTATCGTATATTAATGCACTCTCCATTTTATTACAGCTCAGTCAGATGCTCTAATGAAGTGCAACAGGAAGTGAATGAATTGGCTGCACCCAAAGGTGCTATTTATTTATTTATTTTAACAAATAATGATCATGTGTCAAAGTAAATTACGTCACTTCATATGTTGCATGTCTGTGTATTGAAATACTAGCAGTGAAAGAAATTTGTTCACTTGCCCTTTTCAAAGTCAGAAGTGTTAAGCTATGCATGTGTTGTCGGCTTTTATGTTTCCCTCACTTTTCCCTGTAATTCAGATTAATCATAGGGTAACTGAGTAGACAGACAAAAATAGACACCCACACACATGTTTTCGCAGACTCCCATTTCCATACTCCCTTGCTTCTGCACTCGGATAGCTAAACTCTGTGGAGATTATTTATTGTCTGTTTTATATAGCATTAGTGCTTGAAATCCACACCAGAGATTGCTTTTCAAGTGGACATTACATAGATGTGTATGTGTCTAGATTCGCATTTAAACATATATTATATATACACATATGTGTATGTACTCATGCACACACAAATTCATAAACTAAGAAACTGTTCTTAAAGCTAAGGGATGGCCATCTATAAAGGTAGAAAGAAAGGATTAATTTCTTTTCATTAATGAGGTCTGAAACATGAAACCTTAAGTGATTTGCCCAGTGCCTGAAAGTAATTTAGTGTCACGGACAGGAATGTAACCTAGATCTTGTTCACTCCAAGCCTCAACGGTTTCAGCTTTTTATTCCTCTCCAGTAATATTTCTGATTTGTTCCTCCAACCTCCTGTGCCAGCGGTACCTTAACTTTTATAAAAAGTCCTTTTGAAGTCAAATATCCAAATTCAGAGTTGACAGAAGGAAAAGCAATTTTACTGGGTTTTACTGTATTGAACTGATACCAGTTCCCTGATTAAAAGTTACACAATTGAATGACCACTTTGAAGCCTAGTTTTTCACATTTTTCAAGTGTAAACTTTGAATCACTGCATTTGTATTAAATAGGAATGAAATTTGATCCTGAATAGATGAGATCTTTCTGACAAAGATGAAATAAGGGGGAAAAATGTGCACATGTGTGTAATGTGAATATTATTGCCTTGAATTTTCCAAACAAAATCCTATTTTCTGCCAGATACAAAAATTAGTTTGTAATACTGTCCTTATAGCAAGTCAGAAAAATTGTTGTATTAACTGGTTTGCTATTCTCAGAGATTGTTACAGGACATTTCTGCAATGCACATAATTTAAAAAGTAGTTGGGAAAAGATATGTCTGAATATCCACTTTTTTCAGTGTATAAACTTACTGGTGGTGTTATGTGGCATTAAATATTCATTGTAACAGCAATTAAGGATTTAAAAATAAACAGAATACTCAACAATATATACAAACAACATGCACAATCTGCTAATTTGGAAAAGAAAATGCTGGGGGAATGCATCTGTCAGTCTAGTGATAGGATCTGCAGAATGTTCATGTTGCCACCAAAATCCTGCCACAGATCCTGAATTCCCCCTTGCCTAACAGTCAATGCAACTATTTTTCTCCAAACATGTCTGCAGATCTTGTTTGGAGTCAAGACGTGTTTCTCAGGGTCACTGCCATCATGGCCTGGACCTCATTCTTCTCCTAAACTGAGCTTCTGCTTTCTGCTGTATCAGCAGGAGAAAACAGTGATATCCCTGGGCAGGTGATGTTTGGTCAGGCATCTTTTCAGATGAGTCTTTTCAACTTCAGTTGAAAATAAATAATATGAATAGAAAACAAATAGTTTCCACTCAAAATATACAAGATAAAGTGACTGTCTGTTGCTGAGTTATATGAGTATCAGTATGCCACTGTACAAAGTGATTAAGGAAGACTAATACAGTGAGTTTCAAGGAAAAATATGTTCCCAAAACACTTGGCTACTTTTGAAAATTCTGTGCTTAATATACAAACTGCTATGTATATATTAGTAGAAAATATCATTGATATTCTCTCGTAGCAAAATCCTAAAACTAGCATAAACCAACTCATTTTAGAATGACTTTTCATTTTATACTTGCTTTATGTATTTCCTTATTAGGATTTCTATGTTGTCAGTCAAAGAGAACATGAATGCTTCAAAATAACATGGGACACATGTTTAGTTACCATAGCTTTGTTTTGCAGAATGATTTGGATATTTTTTTAAACCCACAATAGCATGAAGAAAACTGTTAGCACAAAAGTGTTTCATCTGGGTAGTCCACTGCTGGGTGATTCTCAAAATAAGCCTCCAGAACTTTGTCGGAAAGGCATCCTTTGTGAAATACACCCAAGAAATTTTGGGAGAGTCTAATCAGAACATGTTAATACTTCATGAAAGTTAATAAAAACTTCCATGTCTTGACTGTGAAAGTGCCATAACGAGCAGAAAGAAATGTGGCTATATTTTTTCTTTTAACCAATATGTGTATAATTTACAATGCTTAGAAAATTACCCTACTTAGAATTACACTTCCTAGAAAAAGAAGATTTTCAACTTTCACTGAATTGCAAAGTGTATGGACAATCATGATGAAGGCATTTGGACTACACAGAGAGGAAAGCAGTGGAGAGCAATAATGCAATTGTTTGAAACACCTAATAGGTTTGGATTATTGCTTTTCCCTGTTTAATATTTCAGATATATTAATCTTTCAGTTGGTGGACATAACAACAGAATTGCCCTAAAGAATTAATAGGAACTCCATATATGAGGCCAAAAGTCTCATCGAAATTATTTTTGGTTTAGGTGTCTGAGTGAAATGTAGCTGTAGGATTGGGCTTGAAAGCAGGTGGTTGCAACCACTAGGCAAATCACCAGCACTGATGAAGAACAACTCAAATGTGCCTGTTTCCTGTGCTCTGAAGTCCACTTCATTGATTCATTTAAAAGGACAGCAGCTCCAAATAGCAGTGCACGTCCAAAGCTACCTAGTTTGAAAGTTCCCATTCTGATCTTTACTTTTTAGGATTAGGGTTAAGAACACCATCTGTCTGAGGTGAGCTAATCTGGTGTGATGAGAGAGAACATTCTTTAAATGTGATTTAATTAATTGCATTTATGCTTTTTAGATGTGGAAATCATTGATGCTTAAGATGAAATCTGAGAATTAATAGGACCTGAAGTATTTTGCTCTATCTGTGATTTCTGACAATTCATCACTTTTTGAAATGTGATGACTCAAGTTTGCTGCCGTGAATCCTCATCTAACTAACTGGATCATAAATCTTTCAGGGGTTATAAACTTGAGCTATAGATCTTGGTCACCATGACAATGTATTTTATTTCTGTAGATCTTTTATATCCATAAAAATTCACCATATTTTATATGATTTATATATTTTATATGATTTTATAAGTCAAGGATTTTGCATCTATGAAATAGAGGGTCATTTTTGTTGGGGGTTTTTATAGTGCTGTGACATTGGTAGCTCATGCTATAGACCATGTTTCCCTGCGATACTTTGACTACACAGCTGTTATTAATGTGGGATAGGTTTAAACTGGATGTCCTGCTAAATTAAGGTTTAAGATTGAATTAGACCTTAAATTAAATTTTTGTTTTACCAGAGAATGGTCAGCATCTGAACATGAGTAGAAATTAGCTTCAATTTATAATCTAAGTTGACTGATATTTAGATGTAACCAAGGCCTCAAGTGATTTGCCAAATTGGCACCATTAACATCTATTATTTGTATTGAAATATACATGTATGGATGTGTTCAGAGCTTTTTTGTATTGTTTCAGTTTTCATCTCTTTTGTCTTTAGATCCAATGCTAGACCAAAGTACTTCGCCAAATTTGTCCAAGAAACCTGGAGATTAGGGTCCTCAAATATTTCAGGAAAGATTGGGATTTGGAAAAAAAAAAAAAAGAAAAAAAAGAGAAGGAGGTAAACAAAACTACCTACAGCTACAAGCATTTGTTCCTTTTACTGTTTTGAATCACCTGCGTGTTTATTTTTTATATGTTCACAAACATACATATAAGTTTGCAGCTTTTACAAAAGTAAGCTTTTTAGTACAGCAGGTGTTCAGAATTGTAACGAAAATGGGTAACTGAATTGGGAATTAGGCAAAAGAGAAAGAAAAGTTTAAGAATGAGGTGAATTGTTCAGTGTTAGCATCTGATGTGAGCATTGTTATGTTTTACTGTCATGAGACAGAATGACTGTATTATGACTAGAAGACTGATTTCGTATTTCAATTTTAATTGAGCTTTCAATATATGAATTCTGTGGACATGTGTCTAAGTTTAATAACCTTCAAATACATGTTCAGATTGAATGACCAAGTCAATTATTTCCTTGAAAGTATTTATTAGGATTGTGTTGGAGGCATACAAATAGCAAAGGAAACATACTCATGAATATGCCACTTGTTTCCAAATTAATTTCTCTCAAGCTTGGCAGCATGCTTTTTGTTAAATAATTATTCCTATATTTGAGGCGTTCTTGTAATACTACAGCAAATGAAAGTTGCAGCACTCTATGTATTTGCTGAATAAATGAGCTTACAATTACAATGCCATCTGAGTCAGTGCTATGTTCTCAAATGTGGTGAATGTGGCTTAATTGGGTAGTGAACAATGGAACCTTCCTGTAATTGTGGTGTTCAGTGGCTCAGTATGTTGCATTTTCTCCCAGACGGTATTTACCAGAATTAGCTGGCTAATTCTGGTATATATTAATTGCGGGTGGGAAAAGGGCGGGGGAGGTGGTAGAGGGAGCATTTATTTATTGCTGAACAACCACTGTCATAAGACTACAATCTTTTTTTTTCTGGAACACCTTGCAAAAGCAAATAACGTGTTTATCTTTTATTTTTATGAAGTATTGAGCAGCCATGGTTCCACTTGCACTGAACTTTGAAATACACTAGTGCTTAAAGGGTTTACTTTATTGTCACTTAGTTTTTAATGAGCAACAAGGTAAGGCACTTTGTGGAAAGGAAAAAACCAAGTTTTCCTTGTTAGTGCATGTTCCTTTGTCAGTTACATGAAAGCAAACTACTCTATGTTCAGAAGTGCCATTTCTTGCACTGGGTAATTTAGCAAATGTTGTCATTGAGAAAGGAATATTTTGATCATAATGTGTTTCCTTAATGCACTTAATCTGTGTGTCATGAGAACACTTGGCCTTTGCCCCTTCCTTCTACTCTATTAATCTTCTAGCCTTTTTATCGCAGCCCTCACACTAAATAAGGCTATAAACTAGAAAACCAAAGGGTGACACCAAGAGAAACAAAGAACTATTACTGAATAAGATAAATGTAGTGCCACTTCTGCTAATTCTGATTTACTTAGAATTTAGTGAGGATTCTTCTGTCACACCATCCATCACAGATAGATGTTAGGGTGTGTCACCATTTAAGACTGGGCTGGTACTTAAAGCAGATGGCAGACACTCTCTATTAACCCCTTCTTTCTCTCAGAAGGGAAGGAAAGGAGAAAAGAGAGAGAGAC
>NW_009619970.1:0-7097 GCF_000690535.1 Cariama cristata
CTAAAAACTAAAAGTCTGTTAGAGTGATGAAAGACAGAAGAGGGACCCCGAGGTACCCTTCTTACTTTGTAAAGAAAAATTACACAGAAAAATTATATACTGAAACATTTTGATATATACTTAAATATTTTGCTGTATTCTGTTTTTTGACATGTACTTCATATACTATGTTTTGATATATACCAAAAGAAATAGTATCTAGTTTATGTATACTAAAATAGAAAAATATTTTATATACTTAAATAATTATAATTTTGATATGAAGAATTTAACTATTTTTCTCTGTTTCTAAAGTCAGAAGCACCAGAAAGTAATTCTTACTTGTTACATGAATCCTACAGAAATTTTTGAAAGCAGACTAGTAAATGATCTGTAAATAAATTTGTCAAGTGAAATGCAGGGCTCTTATGCTTGATTTTAACTACTTTTATAGTATTGTGAGCATCAATAACAGTATTAAGATTGTTAATAATAGCCACTAATACTGAGGGTAATAGAATCTGTCTGCATGTAGTCATGTGTAAACAAGACATTTAAACTTTTTTCTTTACTTTATTCTGGGAAGAAAGTTGTTGAGAACATACCTTTTCACTTATTTTGGTGATGCTTACAGGTTAAAAATTATCTAAATAATATCTTTAAGAAGAACCAGGCAGAATGGTGAGAGAAATTCGTAACTGAATCAAAAGTAAAGGAGAACTGTATACCGACTTCTCAGAAGACATTTAAGATTATATTTAATAAAATACATCAGTTTTAACCTGGATTTCAGATTGGAGTCCCCAGGAACAACTACAGGAGTGCAAACAGGAAAACAGGAGTTATTATGATATAGTTTTAAGCTTCCCAGAAGCAGAATCAATTTGTAGTTAAGGATTGGCTTGGGAGACAGAGATTTATTCCCAGCTCTGCCTCAAACTTCTTACATAATCTAAGATGTTCTGTGGGGGACAGGTTTTTGTCAGTAGAGCTAATTGCATATGAATACTCAACATTGGAGACACCCAGAACTGAGATTCATCTAAGATGTTGGCCTTTGCCTGTCTGTTTCCTCAGGTGTTAAAAGGAGTTGATGGATATCACAGAACTGCAAAGCCTCTATTTATTCTGTTTGACTGAATCTCAGATTTAATCAAAGTGTAGGTTTTTGAACTCTGAAAATAGGACTAGTGAAGATTTATTTTTCTTTCAAGATTTATTTTTCGTCCTCTTCATCAGTCAGTGGGTTACCATACTGCTATTTCCTTCAGACCTGATTTCTTTTAAAGCAGTGGATTTTGTTCGAGATTTCAGATTCTCAGGCTCAAGCAGTAGCAGGGATTCTGAGCAGTCTAAAAAAACTTGACCCTGTTCACTCTGCATGCACAGTCATCCTTAAAGAACATGTACAGAGCCTCTAAAAAGTTTGAAAGGAACAAAATTTTATTATTTCACTTGTACAGATGTTTTATCTTTTTTTCTGGATGGATCAGACTTATTGCAGAGTTAACAGTGAATGCATAACATATAAAACTAGATCTGGCACATGCCA
Organism: Cariama cristata; assembly: GCF_000690535.1. Classification (NCBI taxonomy): domain Eukaryota; kingdom Metazoa; phylum Chordata; class Aves; order Cariamiformes; family Cariamidae; genus Cariama; species Cariama cristata. Next base: position 1,532 of record NW_009619970.1, read on the forward strand.
CAAATGTGGGATGCAAACTTGACACTGTTTATGAGCACATTGTGGGACCTACTTGCAACTGTGGCTATCTAATGTTTGGTTCTGAGTCTTTGTACAGAGCATCTGAAGAAATTGCCCACATGACAGCATAGTCAAGACTGGGCAGGCAGAATGAGAAGGAAGCCTGGTGTAAGGTAAGAGTAGCAAGTTGTAACTCACCTGGGTCTTGCCTTAGCAGTTTGCATAGATAAATTTTACACTTTCATATAAACAATGAAAGAGAACTATGAGACAAAAAAAAATAATCTGGACTTAGTGAAAAATGTGACTTTATATCTCATGGTAGCTTCTACTTTACCTAGGGTATCAGTAACAGATGTGTTAGGTAGCCTATCTTGCTGGTCAAAGCTAACACAAAAGATATAGCAGTTTCCCTGCAGTATTAAAAACCTTTGAGATCAGAATTTTTGCCACTGTTGTACCTACCTGTTAGAGCACTAAACAGGCCTGTGCTAGCCAATAAAATACAGATACAGGAAAAAAAGGCAAAAAAAGGGCATGATTTCGCCCTTTTTCCTGCTCTAAAGTTTATTGGATAAGCAGGGTACTACTGTGCCTTCTTGTCAGTGGCAAAATCAAGTAATCAGTTGTCATCAGAAATTCACCAACGTGCCTGTAAGTAGCAGGCATAATACCAGCAATGACTTTGTCACAGCTGCATGCCCCTCAAAAGCCCATCACATGGAACAGAACAAAGTTTGTTCTAAGCCTCTGCTGGGAAATTCAGGCTCCAAAGTGGGAAAGCACTCCTTTGGAAGTGGGAAAGCACCCCTTTGGAAGTGGGAGACCCGTCTGCACTGATGTTATTTTGTAGCCTACTGCTCTGAAGACGAAACCTACATTAATCCTTGTTATTTCTTACTAGTGGAACTCCTTAATGAGAAGTCTTGGAGACTGCAAGTTTCATTCTGTTAATTTGATAGACAGTGTATTGCTGTGAATTGAAGCAGGTACCAATAACATGTATGAAACTGAAAAACAGGTGTTGTGTGTTGCATGTGTGCCTCACCCCAAGTACCCCAGATTCATTAGCCGAGCTGGTACAGACACACAGTTCTAGTTTTCTTCCAGTGAGGATGTCTTCTGAGACAGATCCTGAGATGTCTTCTGTGATGGAAAACCAGGTGAAAACTAAATTTTTGGTAAATCATAGATTAACCTTCAGAAGGGTTAAAAATAGCACAGCTTACACAGCTGGTAATTGTCTGTGAAGTATATGTTCTTATTTATAAGTATACTTATTTTGTATAAACAAAATGTGAATCAGAAAGTTAAAGAGAAAGCCTTTACATTTTTCTTACATCTGTAGGTTCTTATAACTTTTGCAATGTTTATTTAAATATTAGCCATAATACTCTCCAAAGAACCAAAATAACAAGTGGGTAAATGAAGTTGTTTCTGCAGGTGTCAAGGAATTAACTGGTTTTTTTCTTCACCACATCTTATAATTTCCGTGATTAACTTTCTACACTTTACTGAAGGAGATGAAATACAGGCATGGGCAAGAAAATTTGCTACAGTTTGCCCATTTTTATATTTGGTATATTAGTTGGAATTTATTTCCTGATTACACTGAAAAGGTACTTGTCTTCCATCGTGATGACTAAAGAAGAAAAGAAACCTAGTAAGAAAAAAACCTGATCTTTAATGTCATGGTACATGGTATGTTACTTTTGCAAGTTTTTATTTCTCAAGTAATTCAAGATGGGCATGTGTAACTTAGATCTTTATTTTTTTTCTAAATTTAAATAAGCAATTATTAGGTTGTCTGAAGTATTCATGGCCCTTGTTTCCAGATAATTAGTTGTCACACATATTTCAGATTCCTTTTATGCGAAATGTGCATGCGCAACCAGGAGTGCTTTAGGACATTTTCAAGATGACTACAAGTTTTTCACGCTTACATATATCACTGATTAGTAAGTTTCGGAGGCTCATGCTGTGAATGAGAAAATTGGGCATGTCTATAAAGGATCAGATAGTGTTGATATCTGTAACTAACAATAAAATAGCCTGGCATCAATTATTCATGCAGTACAAGTATCGGTAACGCTAGATGCCTTCAACAATACTTAACTAGAAATTATTGGCAAGAATTGTCCTTAAGGGAAAAAATTTTTCAAATAATTCGTTCTTAGTAACATACTGGTTTTGAGTCGTGCTTGAGGGAAATAGAGAAAATAATGAAGCTATAGATTTCATTATCAGAAGTCTGTTTGTCACTTTTTTAAAAAAATAAACAAATGTATGAGTTGGGTCCTCTTGCCTTAGGTCCTGAACCTTTCACTGACAGATGTGAAAGCTGAGGTCACTCAAAAATATCAGTCATTTAAATGTAGGTGAAAGCAGAGATAAGAAAATATCTCCATGTAACATAGAAACTGAAATATGTTGCAGTTTATTCTGTAGTTTCCAGAGGATGTAATTTGCCAGTTCAGTTCCAAGCTAGTACAATTGAAATTGATAGAATCATATTTGTAAAAACAGTAATGACTGTATTGTCAGTTATAGACAGTCTTCTTAAAACTTCTTCAACTGTGAAAGAGATCTTTGAGAAAACTATGCCTATGTTGTCTATGTCATTTGAAAAGATGTTTACCAAAAAAGGGAACAGTTATTGAAATTTAAAAAGGATTTCTGTCCTCAGAACCCATTTAAATAATGAGGGAGACTTTTTGTTGTTGTATGTCTTATGCAAAAATATGCCAAATAAGTTAGGTAAAGCTGGTAATTTGGCAACTGTGTGCCGTTTGATACCCACTGTACCTGAATATTAGAACTGATGTTTGAAATTCAAATTAAGATTTGAATTTGAATGGAAGTTAATGCGTGTCAGGAATATTGATTTTATAAATCCTGAATGCATCTTTAAAAACTATTCAAGATGCAAATTAGTGAAAAAATTAGACTGATACAATTTTTAGAAGGCAAAATAGAGCACATACATTTTCATCTTGAAACAGAAGACGAAACATACAATTAGTTGGTATTCGAGTATAAGATGTACACAATGAGTTGCCTTGTTTTCACAATGTTTTACATTCTTTTGCTATTTCAATCAATATTATGTAACTTTTCATGCTCAGCATCAAAAATAAACAACTACACAGGGTGAAATTAAATGAACTATTGCAGCAAAAGTGGGTGAATAGGAGACCTTCAGATTTCTTTGTAGGTGTGGTAGGGAAATCTTTGCACCCAGGTTACAACTGAACCTCAAATGGAGGCCATTAGATCAGATGATGGTGGTAGACCCTGTTGTGATAATAAAATGATACTTAGATACAGAGCCATACAGAATACTGCATCGAATCCCACATCCCAGATTCTGAAGCAGAGGTGACTGAGATTTTCATTGCAGACTTTCATACACGATCTATAGTCAACTCCACATATACTGCCTGTCATGGCAACAGCCAAACTATTTGACTGCAGTACACCTGGCTGCTTTTCCAAGATGAAGTTCCTGTTTTCATTTAACAGCCTTTTAGACTACGTTTTTCTGATAGGTAATATTTTCCAGGTGTTCCTTTGTAGGAACCTCAGCATATTCTAATTTATTCTTGAATAATGATCATTGAACATACTGCCTAATTTTAGAGTTATGAAAATACATGTCTACACAGCACCAGTTCATTAGGAAAATACGTGTGTATGTAATGATTTTGCACCTATGTGTTGTTAATATATGTTTAATTGTAGCAATGTTATTGATACATTGTAAGATCTCTTTTCTTAAATTAAATTTATTTGATTCCCTTCAGATTATAGCTACACCTTCCATTTAGCCCTCAGTTGAAAGCAAACGTGATGGGACAGTAACAAAGACTGCATTTCTTATGGTGCATACTATTTAAGAAGTTCAGAGGCTTTCGTGTTCTAATCATAGATGTTTTACTTGGTAAGAGATATTTGTAATTAGCCATAGGCTTGGCATAAGTATGAACTACAAAACTAAGTTATATATCATCTGAAAGAAGTATGACTCATTACCCATAGATTTAAATTCCCTTCATGATGCTCCTAGTAGAGAAGAAAGAAAATACCAAGGGGCAGCTGTGTCAATTCAGGCTCAGGATATTTGTTTTCAGTGCTGGTAATTTAGTTTCTGCTACTGCAAGTGTGGAAGTTGAAAGTTGGAGAAAGAATAGAAAAGTTTATATGTAAAACTAATAGTGATTGCCTGGGTATTAATGACTTCATATCATAATTTAACATTTCAGATTGCATAAACACTTTGAACTCCAGGCAGCAGATTATACACTTATTTTTGAAAGTGTACTCCCCAGCCTGAGAGAAAGCATATGTTTCTTACAAGTGTATGTATTTTACCATTAAAAACACACAGTTAATTTTTATGCTCCTTGCACTTCTTCTGTCAGATTCTCTACAGAATAACATAGTGCTGCCTGGGAGAAGTTACATGAATGTCCTGCAAATGCATTTCTGTATACATTTTTAAAGTATGGCCAGTATTACACAATATAAAGACAAGGAAAATTAATGTGTCCATATGTAAACTTCTGTTTCTTCATAAGATTTCTTGTCCTTTCTGACCTAATTTGTCTCCACTAGAGAAAGGAGCTACTGTTGACTTGTTAAACTGGTGTGTCAAAACTGCAGCACTCAAACCCACTGTCTTTTCCTACTGATAAAAGACTAGTGAGCTACTTTGAGTTATTTTTCTTCTCCTAGACCTTCACAGTGCTCTGAAAATCTGGAATGAAAGGAACATTTTACCTTTTCCATCTTTAAAATAAAACAAGAATAATGTTATCTCCCATTTTGTCAGGGACAAGTCAGTACAACCTCTGTTTTGCAAGAAAAGAAGCAAATGCAAGGTTAATGTTCTAACAGATTCATAATAAAGATAAAGTAGTGGTAAGAAATTTTTCAGAAGGTACCTACTGAGAGAGAAGACTTTATATTTCTAGCTATTCTCACTGGAAGTTGTTATAGGAAGGGGAGAATTGGTCTAGTGATATGAATCTCAGCTATGCATGTTTCTGGTATTGATTTCATATGTGATGCTTGATAAATGAATTAGACCAAGGACATGCAGACCTCCTATTTTCTGGATTCTAAGTTTTTGAAATCAGTTCTTTACTTTTCAGATGAAAATTATTTGCAAATGAAATCAATGGAAATATGCTTATAGTCACTGGGTTGGTTTTAACTGATCTTGGAAAAAAAAAAAAAGGAAACTATACTACTAAACCCTAGAAAAGACACCAAGCAGCACCAAATTTGCATCCACCTCTTTCTATTTTTAATTCTTAAATTGAAGAGATGTTCTAAAACAGACAGGAAATTTAAGAACTTTTGGCATGTCTCCTACCATGGAAGAAAATATTTTTGAACTCACTAGAATATTTTCCACTCTAAAAAGAACAAACATAGTCTCCTACAAAGAAAATATTAGTTTGTTTATGAGTTAATTGCATACTTAAGGTCAGGTTTGTGTCAGGAGCTCTATGGGAATTGTACGTAACTTCCATGATCATATATATATATATATATATATGTG
>NW_009619971.1:0-2022 GCF_000690535.1 Cariama cristata
GCCCTGTTTTAGCCAAACCAGGACAAAGTCCTATCTCCAACCCGTTTGTCTCTCCATTTTCCTATGGCAGGAATTGCCGGGCTTTGGGTTGGTATCCTATTCAGTTTTTCTCAAATTTCTTTCTTAAATTTTCATGCTAAATTGTAGGCTCACAATCGTCTATGAATGGAAATAAAATCAGTAAATGTAGCGTACTTTTGACCTAAAATCCCGTCACGGTCTCCACATTTCAGAAGCTCATTACTATGGACTAGTTGTCTATTGTGAAACCATTTTATTAGCTTCAACTGGAAAGGGCAAGAACGACGTCTGCTTGTCAAAGCTGAACAGGAAGGAGCTGATTGTGCTGGTTTTGACACACTTCCTAACTCTGAAGTTAGTGGGAAGAGACCTACCTTTTTTTTACAAACTTTGATGACAAGCTTCTCTCCATCTATGTTCAAATTGTTCAAGCCCAATATCTTTGTTAAGTCCATGGATAAGTGTTCTGTGCATGTTATTGCATGTAGATTTAGTATGCAGACTTTTAAATTCCTTGATCCCTAACGTAACAATGTGTGAAAAGAAATCGACTTAATTTTTAGTTTTAAGTGGATCCTGTAGTTTATTTAATTCATCAAGACCTCTAAAGTCCTCAGGGAAAGAAAGGAAATAAAAAGGTATGCAAAAAATCTTTGCAATTTTTTTTTTTTACTGAGTAAAAGAAGTAGAAAGAAATATTATTACTGGAATGGTGGAAGAGAAAAAATGAAAATGTTGGAAAGAAGGCTCTTTAAACAGTTGAAAGCTTGTCGGATGAGATCATCATTTAGACTTTTACAAGAGTGGGTTCTTATGGGACTGTAAATACAGAAATCACAGTCTACATCAACAGAAAAATAAATCCAGTAATAAAAACAACAGGATTAGTGGTGCTTGGGAATTTTGGAGTAAATGCTGCTTCAAACAGCTCTTACAAGAGGGAATGGAAAGTGATGTGGAAAGAAAGAACAGCAAAACAACGATGGTATGGTCTCCTGAGCAAAGGGCTGACAGGATACTTTATATACTGTAGGCAAAAGCATAGACCCCTGAAAGCAAAATCCTCTCGAGTCCAGAAATATCAGTAGCGTAAATTTACCACATCTATAGCAGTTAACTCGATGACTAGTGTGACATTATTCACAGAGCCTGAAATATCTCATGCATTCCTGTAGCTGAGAAATACTTGCTAGCAACAATGAACTTTTCCTTGTTCCACTGCTTTCTAATTAATGTTCCTTGAGCCATCTCCCTGGTTCTGACAATATTCTGCAATACTCTTTGCACGGCTCTCTATCAGTTTCAAAAAAACAAACAAACAAAACTAGTGATTTTTCTCCCACTTCAGTTTAAAACTGTTTTGGTGCCATCTTTCAGAGTTGTGTGATTCTAGAATAGGTCTCATTAACAATGATCAGTCTGAGGTTTTAAAGATACTAAACAAAGTCGGCCAAAGTGTGCTCCCAATTTATACGCTGGAGAGTTATTATAGTGGAGAGAGGTAATTTAAATACTGCTGAGTGCTGATATGAAAGGGACGAGGCAATCTACTGTACACAGACACTAACGTTTAGTCCTGAAAAGACAACAAATTGTCACATGCCATCTTCTGATATTGTATTTGCATTCCTTGACAAAGGTCACCGTTGAAGCAGGCATTGATGGCGTGAAGGATTGAGATGAGAATTGTGAGGTGGATTACAAACTGTTTCATGGAGGGTTGGTGACTGAAATAATGTCAAGCTGAAGTGGTGGAGACTAATCCTCTCAGTAGTTTGTCTTCCCTGAAAATCCAGGCCTGTGACCCAGCTGATGTGGGCCATGGTGACGAACCTCTGGCTAAATCACATTAATTTCTTCATAAGGAAAATATAGTTTGTACAGGAGATGGCGAAAGGGGAACTTAGTGTCTTCCCTGTCCTGTTTGATTAAGTCAGGGAAGGGCTGGAGCTGTTCCTTGGTCCAGCAGCTGAGTTGAGCCTGAGAGCTATGCCAGCTGTT
>NW_009619972.1:0-835 GCF_000690535.1 Cariama cristata
CCACAACACCCAACACACACGTACACAACACCCAACACCCGCTGCACACACCCACACCCTGCACAGAGCAAACACGCGGGCACACGCGTGTGCACACCCACACACACACACACCTGCACACAGACAACCGCGTGCGCACCCCCTGCGCGCACACGCAGAGCACAACCATCGCCCGTGCATGTCTCACACTGACACAACGGTACAACCGGCACGCACACCCTGACACCCCTCACACGCGTGTGCACAACGTGACCCAACGTACACGGACACACAACCGCACACGGACACGACACAATCACCCGTGGACGCACAACCGCAGGCGGACACACAACGCTCCGAACCGCCGGTGGCAGCACAACCGCACGCAGCCGCTTGACACAAACACACCCAGCCTACAAACCGGACACAGCCGGAGCCAGACACACGCCCCCCCCACCCGCCGGTGGCAGCACAACCGCACGCAGCCGCTTGACACAACCACACGCAGCCTCACAACCATCCACGGATGTGACACGCTCACAGCCGCACACGGCCGCTTGACACCCACAACCACACGCGGCCACGCAACCGCACACGGCCAAACACCCTCCCACAACTGCACACGGGCGCACAACCGCACACAGACACTTGACACACACATGCACAACCACACACAGACACACAACCCCCACACAACTGCACACAGATGTACAACCGCACCCGGACACTCGATACACACACGCACCACCACACATGGACACACAACCACACACAAACAACCCCCACACAACCGCACCCGGATGCACAACCGCACCCGGACCCTTGACACACACACACACACAACACCGCACATGGA
>NW_009619972.1:1381-1666 GCF_000690535.1 Cariama cristata
TGCCCAATCGCACACGGACGCACAACCAACACAAACAACCCCCACACTATCACACCCGGACACACAATCACACCCGGACACTTGACACACACACACGTACAACCGCACATGGACAAACAACCCCCATACAACCGCACACAAACGACCCACACACAACCGCACCTGGACACACAACCGCACTCGGACGCACAACCGCACACAGACACCCACATGCACAACCGCACACCACACAACCGCACTCGGACGCACAACCGCACACAGACACCCACATGCACAACCGCACAC
>NW_009619973.1:0-271 GCF_000690535.1 Cariama cristata
CTCTATACAAAGAAAACAAGAAAAGCCCTCGCAGACGAACGGAAAGTTTATTTTTGTTGTTGTTTGTGCGTGCGTGTGTGTGCGCGCCCGCTGTTTTGGCATGTGGCTACCTTTTCCCTTGCACACAACAGGGCTGTTTGATGGAGTTTGGAGCTGAGGAAACTTTGGGTTTGTTGCCAGGACGGTTCGCAGCACTTTGTGGAAAGCAAGAGCTAACAGTGAGACCGACAGAGTGAGTGACAAGTTGTTTACAGGTTTCCTTGAAGGGGGA
>NW_009619973.1:353-640 GCF_000690535.1 Cariama cristata
GTGTGGTTTTTTTTTTTCCCCTCCCCAAAGAGAGAGAAAGAGGGAGAGAGAGAAAGCGAGAGAGTGGAGAGGGAGGGGAGAGAGAAAGGAATGAAAATTCTTCGGAGCGTAAATGCCTTTGGTAACATTTTTATGTGTCTAATCTTTTCTCCCCTATTTCAACTCCGAGAGAGTTGATAACTGTTTTCAATTTAATCAGTCTGCTCTTGTTTTATCTTCTTTCTCCACTGATCTTCCTCAGCGCAGGGGATTTGCTCCTGGTTTGCCGGTTTAGGTGGATTGTCGGG
>NW_009619974.1:0-321 GCF_000690535.1 Cariama cristata
CCCTGCCCTGTGGAGCCGGTGCCACCCGGTCCCACCGTAACTCAGGAATGGGCGCCCTTGGCAGCGAAGCGTGGTCCGGCCGCCGGCTTTGATCCCCGCGGCGCTGAAAGCGGTGACCCCGGGGACTGCCTCGTCCCTCCTCCTTTACAAGCCGAAGCTTCCTCGCCCTTGAAGTTGCTGGCAGGTGCCTTTCTCCTCTCCGGGGCTGCACCATTTCCAAGGCAATAAAAAGAAAAGAAGAAAAAAAAAAAGAAGAAATAAAAGGAGGGGGGGAAGACCCCAAAGTGGAGGAGGAGGAGGAGGAGGAGATGCTGGTGAATG
>NW_009619974.1:739-1839 GCF_000690535.1 Cariama cristata
TGGGGATGTCCCGCGCTCGTGGGGGCCGAATCCGGGACACCTCTCAGCATTTTTCAAACCACGCTTTTTCCTGGTGTTTTATTTTTAGCGTGGATTTACGAGCCGGAAGGGCCACGGAGGGAGTGGATTTTATACAGATCTCGCTTGCCCCCCTTGCAGGGAGGGAACTTTATATTGATATCTAATGAATATAATATTAATAGCAGGGGATGCACTTGAAGTGCAGCCAGTCTGTGAATTAACCTGCGGGTCTTTCTCCTTCTCCCCAGGTTGATGGAGCGGAGCAGAACATCATGAAGCACCCCGAGACCTCACATCCCTGAAACACCCATCGCCGCAGGGAGCACCCTCCGGAAACCGCACGAGGCGGGGGGAAAAAAGGGGAAAAAAAAAAAAATTTAAAAATTAAAAAAAAATGAGGCTGTTCCGGAGACGCTACAGCCCCTTGAAGGTGGCTTTGGCGGGCACAATCTTCATCATCTTCCTCTTCATCCTGCAGAAGGATGTGGGGAACAAGGATCCGAGCGAGGAACCTTGGTTGAAGAACATCGTCCAGGGGAAGGACCAAGTCCTCGACCTGATGCTGGGAGCGGTCAACAACATCCGAGACTCGATGCCGAAACTGCAGATCCGAGCTCCGGTTCGGCAGGAGGAACCACCGCCCGACGCTCGCTCCTGCCTACCCGGCGTCTACACGGCGGCAGAGCTTCGCCCGTTGATGGAGAGACCCCCCCAAGACCCTGCCAGCCCCGGAGCCGATGGCAAAGCCTTCAAGAAAGATAGTTGGACGTCGGAGGAGACGAAGGAGAAGGAGCGCGGTTACGAGAAGCATTGCTTCAACGCCTTCGCCAGCGACCGCATCTCCCTCCAGCGAGCGCTGGGACCCGACAGCCGCCCGCCGGAGTAAGGCTCGTCACCCAAAGAGCCCCTCGCTCCCTCGCCGGGGAAATTTAAGGGGTGATAAAAGCAGATTGGGGCTGAGAGGTCACCGAGCGTTGACGGGGGAATCGAACAGAGGGAGGGCTGAAAAAAATACGTATATTTATTTTATATTTTTTTTTCCCCCTACTTTTTGTCCTCTTGGCGTTGAGTTTTTATGG
>NW_009619975.1:0-5244 GCF_000690535.1 Cariama cristata
AACCTAAATGATTCTATGATTCTATAAACCAACATGCTGCTGATAGCTGCTAGATTTGAAACATACACAGTTTGTTTCAACCGAGCATGTTCTTCAGCATCACTCAAGCAGGCTTATTCCTTTCATTTTATGCTCTTCAAATGCAGAGGCTTTCCCGCAGATAATGAGAGTGGTTTTGCTAAAAAATGTAAACAAATCTCGTGCATTCCACTATCCCAGCCAAGCTTTCACCAGAAGTTTCTGGCAGGAGAAAAAAAAAAAAAAAAACAACAAACCAAACCAAACCCTTACCTTTATGTTCTAAAAAAAATATACACATTATTTAAAAAGCATTAGAAGTCACTTGATCTTCAAACCCATCTAAAAAATCACTCTCAGAAGAGACAATCCGTGACCATGCTGGTTATACTGTACCTTAAGCATAAACAAAACAAATAACTGTATGCCTCACCTGGAAAGCTGAAATTAATGCACTCATGACAAAACTGCATACAAATAAATCCCTGCATAGGAAATCGAAACTAATTTGTAGAAAAGTTTTTGAAGTTTTTCAGTGCATACTTCTGGGCTCATGCTAAGTCCAATCAGAATCAGATGAAATGAGATCTTTTCACATCTCACAGGATAAACGCCCTTTCCTCCCTACCTTCTACAAACCCTTCTCAAACAAAGAAAACATAAGAAGAAATAAAACAAAAAAAGTCAAGTTCTCTTCACTGTTACATGAAGTTAACATCAGTGAGACTACCAGCCTGTAAGTATGAGGAGAGCTTGGTCAAGCGGTTTCTTTCCTTTGCACTGCTTCACCAGGGCAATTTTCCTGTGTAGTCCAGCGGTGCTCTCCTAGACTGCCCATCACAGCTTTTGACTAGTGAAGAAGGCTTTTGTCTCCCTGCAGACGGGATTTACACAGAGCGGGCAGCAGAGGGGTAACTGCCTAGAGCAGATTTCATTCGACTGGATATGCGAACAGACCAGGTCTGCCAGAGCCTGAAAGACAGTTAGTTAAAAATCAGAAGTGCACAAATCTATCTGCACAAAATAAAAAAAATGCTTTAACACGTGTCACACTGACTAGTGAGATTGCCAAATTGTGTGTCCACCAGACTACGCTTTTCAAGCGCCACCCCCCTTTACCTCAAGGGAAAATCCTGCTTTAACACTGCATTGGCATAATATCGTAAGAGAAATATTTCATTAAAAGATTACTACAAATGAATACAAAGCTGTTTTTCTTTTTTGTCAAACCAAACTTCTGAACGCCAACTGTGGTAAAAAAAAAACCACTTTGTGGCACACAGATTAAGTAGAGGGGTTTCCATTTTCGCTCTTAATCTCCAAATACTTTAAAACTACAAGAAGACACCCATAATCTAGCAGGAAACACACAACTGCAAACTTTTACAACTACTGCAACAAAGAAGATACCTTGGAGAACAGTGGATTTCCATTAAGAGACTCTGCTCTTCTGATATTTTCAACTCCACACTGAATCAAAAATAAGGAGAAAAGTTAAGTCTGCTAGATCCTTCACTTGTTAGCCTTCAAAAATCTTCCTTTCTACTTCATTCAGAAGTTCCCCCAAAATGACAGAATTAAATGCAATACCATGTTTTTCAATACAGCAAAAATAACCACAATGCAAAATTTCAGTTTGCTGCCAAAAATCAATGATTCTTTTTAGTCAGGATAGTAGTGGCTTAAAGAGTTAAATCTACAAAGTCAAATTCCCACCTGTTTTGTGTTGCTAAAAATTCACTTGAGTTAAGCCAGTTCAGGTTAATTTTCAATTTACATAAAAATTAAATTTTCCCCAAATCATACTGCAAAAAAGCAACCACAAAGCAAATTTCAAAACAGGAAGAATAATTTCAGAGCACCACTATCCAAACAGTTATAAAGACTATAAAACATTTACCTCATTCGCTAAAACCTGGGCATACTCAATATCCAGTTCATAAAGTGTTTCAATGTGGTCACTTGTAAATGCTATCGGGACCAACAACATGTTCTTCGTCCCTCTTTGGCACAGTCCTTTAATGGTCTCATCTGTCTGTGGGCCAAGCCAAGGCATTGGTCCAACCTGCAAGAAAAGAGGGAGGGAAACAGAAAAACACAAAACCAAAAAAAAATCTCATTAAATCATTCTTACAAAGAACAACCACATTTTCTTAAGCAGGACAACACAGACAAGATTATGTTTAAGATGGAGCCAGTTACCTGCATTTCCCCTTTTTTTTTCCTCCATTAAATTTCTCCATTTTCTCCATGTTTTTCTTTCTCCATTAAATTTTTTATAAGGACATACTGTCCTGCCATTTAAATCCCAAAGAAACAGAACCTGGGCTGGCCTAAATGAGACTCTCATTAAAAGACTCTCATTAAAAGAGAGGAGATCGCAAATAAATTAAAATTTAAATAAAGGTCTACTGTTTTCAGTTCAATAAAACCCTGACCACTACTGCACAGGGTTTACCTGCCTTTTAAAGAAGTAAGCATTCTGTAGTCATCTGTCCTTACCTCTCTACTATCCATGGAGTATTCGGTGCTGATTTACCATAACATGCAACTTTAAGAACGAGGCAAAAAGGGCATAATAGGTGTAATGCCCCTGAGACATAAGGTTACTTGCACTACATAATTCTGGTAAAACTTCTGTTCCTTGCTATTTGTAATAGTAAGTACAAAGTAATGCAAGACATCTTCTTCAAGAAGAATGAAACCTGTTTGGATTAGGCCCATATCCTTATTAAGAATGCCTGTATCACAGTGATGATTTCAGAAAAATTGCTCAGCGATCCTCAAAAAGCAACACCTTAAAAATCCAGTGAGCACACAATTCTTCCTTCTGACAGAGAAAGATAAATGCCAAGCTAGATATTATGAGATCATAGGTCTTCTAACGGACACATCAAAAATCTACTTTAAAAAGATGCAATATACAAAAAAGGCAAGAAACTGTGGATAGAGTATCTGGAAAGACTGAACTTTAGTAAAAGATGGGGATTCTGTTCTAGCAGATATACTTGCTGAAAATGGGAAAAAGGCACTGAAGTTATGATCTTCTTAAACTGGAAGATCATAAATTCCATTGTTGGAAGAGCTTTACAGCGGCAGGTGGCTTTACTGCTTCCCTGAGCACATACCTTGGACTGCCACACAAGTCTGTAAGGGTTGGAGTAGTTCAGCTTCTCCATGACTCTCTGGACAGTAGCTCCCACTTCCTGAGGATATGGATCACCACGGTTCACCACCTTTGACACAGAAACACCAGACCTTTTTCTTCCAGTGAACATGTTTGGGCAAAGACCACCTAAAGGCTGGGGAAGGTGAGCACGCTGCGCCCGATGTGGCTGCACCCATCAAGTGCCTGGCTCACCCAAAACAGGGAAGAAAAACTGCATTCTTGCCCAGGAAAACTCATGAGGAAGCTGCTTTACCAGAACATCTACTCCTCCTCCTTCCCATGATAAAAGAGAAATTCTTCTATCATCAAAGTAGATAAGGTCAAATTTCAGTAACAGCACTGCATTTTTGAAAAACTATCTGAGAGCCATTTCACTGCAGTTGCTGGTTGCTGACAGAAGATCAAGATCATTTATCGCAACCTTGCAAAGATTTTACTTTCAGTACTTCATGGAAAGCGTTATCACTGCTTTCTAGAGGTGAGAAAATACCAAATTTTCCCCTCTATTACTATCTGGGTTTGAGCCGGCAAGTTCGTGAGGCCACAAAAGCAGCCATACTCAGTTTGACCTAACCCAGCGCCCCACCTTCAATGGTGGCCAACAGCGCAGAGCTGAGCAAGCGCGCAGGAGAGTAACCACAGCTCCCGTGCCTCGTCTTCAGCTCCAGGTGAGGCTTCCACCCACAACTCACTAACTCACCTTCACAGTTCTCTTTCTCTGTATTTGCCTGGCACTTCCACAACTGCGGCCCTACCGCTACCCCGCACACCCTTCCATTCAGCCCAGCCAGCGTGACTCTGGTCTAACAATGACAGAAATGACCTGATGTAACTCACAGACATGGGTAGCGAGTGAGCCGAGAAGAGGATGACAACATCTTTCCTTTTGTCAGGTGGAAACAGGTTCAGTTCCTTCTGTATGTGATCGGTGAAGCACTGTTCAGAAAAAAAAAAGCAAAGACCTGAATCAGAACCACTGAGAGGCATTACATGTTCTCAAATGACCCAAGACAGCCAGCTTCAATGTTCCAGGTTGCCTTAAGAACTTCAAAATTCCCCTTTCAGTATGCACGGGGCAATAGCGAGACGCAGCACATACGACATACCGTCAAGTATACAGTATCACATAGTGCCCAGTCCCAACACACAAAAGGTCCCCACAAACTTTTCATCATCCCAATGGTTTTAAGATGCTGGTAACAAACTGAAAGAACATAACCAATTCAACCCAGCTCTCCTCTACCGCCTCTGAAGAGTGGGTTCCCTGGCCTTGGAGGTCACACGCAGGAAGAGAGAAATGGCAAATGGACAGAGCACAACCATCCCCTCTTAGCAGCCCCATGACACTTTGACTAAACCAGAGTACATACGCATGCCATCAACAAAGAGCTGGCTATGTGAAAGGTGTCCCCTGAGGGACTGTTAAAGCAAGTTTGAGATAACTGTATTCAATTGTACTCAGAGGCCTCCACCTCAAGCTCAGCCGACGGGAGACAACATGGGAGAGATGGACACCTCTGCCCATCAGCACCTGAAATGTTCTTAGTGCTACGCACAAAAGCGGGGAAACGCCCCTGACCCTTCGCTCCCACCGCCAGCGTTTGAACTGAGAGCTGTAACACTGCATACATGCAGCTAGGCTGAGGGAGCGTACAGAGAGAAAAGAAGCTGCCACATAGTGCTGTAGGAGCATGAAACAACTCCGTCTGCATTGTCTTCTCTCTCAGATATTTCAGAGTGAAAAACAGATCAGAAATGTTAAAAAAATTTAATTTCCATTTCAAATTTATAATCAGGGGCTGAGCCAGCCCTTTCAATTAACTGCATACATGCAGCTAGGCTGAGGGAGCGTACAGAGAGAAAAGAAGCTGCCACATAGTGCTGTAGGAGCATGAAACAACTCCGTCTGCATTGTCTTCTCTCTCAGATATTTCAGAGTGAAAAACAGATCAGAAATGTTAAAAAAATTTAATTTCCATTTCAAATTTATAATCAGGGGCTGAGCCAGCCCTTTCAATTACAGCCTCCCCAGTCTTAAGGAAATGCAAACTGGTGAG
>NW_009619976.1:0-356 GCF_000690535.1 Cariama cristata
ACGCCGCGGACGGCCCCGGCGCTCCCCTCCTCCGCCGCGAACCCACCGCCCCTTTCCAACACAGATCATTATTTACTCTTCTGATGAGGCTCTTTTGTTTCTGCCTGTGCTGCCCTTTTGGAGTCGAGTGTGGAACATCTGGTTAAAAAAGGTAGAGCTTGGTCTGCAAATAGGACTCCAAATATATTTGTATACAAAGCAAGGCTACTGTCAGGGCTCAGTGCCGGTCTCTGTATCATAAGAGATAATTGATTTCTATCCTACACAGACAGGCTTAAAAATGAAATTTCTTCTGCTGAGGCAACTGGCCTTGATCTGTTGGTAGAAAAAAAAAAAAAAAAAAGTTTTAGATTTCT
>NW_009619976.1:383-734 GCF_000690535.1 Cariama cristata
TTGGAAAACTTTATTTAAAAAATAATTTCGTAGCTGATCTTTATAATGAAAAAAGTTTAAGCTTGTGTATCTGTCTATCTCATACAAAATTTCTCCACACATTTGCACAAAATGATAAAACAAACCATGAGAAGATAAACTAAGCAAAGTTTATACTGAGAAATCTTGATAAGGGTTGTGTACATATGCATGTCTGTTCATTGTATATAAGAATGTATTAATATACAAGTTTGCATATGTATGTGATAGACAATGTACTCGTGTAATATGTGAGTAAACTCTAGACATTAATAATAATAATCTGGCATGAGAAGTAACAGTTTTCCCCACAATGCAGCCAAATGCAATTCC
>NW_009619976.1:784-5694 GCF_000690535.1 Cariama cristata
AGAGCTGACCTTTAAATTACCCGCACGGACGAGTGGCTGGAGGCGTTTTGTCAGCATTGGAGGTTTCCCTCTGGAGACCACAGGCGTCATCATTGTTACTTTGCCTCATGTATTTTGGTATAAAAATCAGACTAACTGGAAAAAATCGGGTGTAAATGTAAATACTGCCCCTTTTGTAGGTAGCTTATTTGCAGTGTAATGACGGGAAAAGTATTTAGTGGGAAGAAAATTGATAAACTCAAAGAATGACAGCAAAAGTTCACTGTTAAAAAAAAGTCACCTACAGCTCATGTCTTGCAGTCCCCACACAGCCCAAACTCTTCACTCCTGTGGAAGCTTTTGTCTGCACCATTGCTGGCCAAAATCGTAATCCAAACTTTTAAAGACAATATTTGCTGTCTTTGTTAATCATATGAAACTTCATTATATATGCATAATAATAATAATAATAATGATACAGAAAAACAAACCTTGCCAAACTCAAGAGCACTAATTATAATACTGTAAACTGCCTGAGGACATATATTAAAATTAAGATAGCAGTAAGTATTATACAAGCTGAAAAATTTCACTGTAAGAAACTAAAAGTAGATTATTTTTCCTCTTATATAACCAATTTTTCAAGTTAACGAAACAGTTATTTCTGTTAAATAATCATAGCTAATGCTTATAAAAATTGCATAGTGTCCCTGATGACACTAAGACAAGAGGCTGATTAGAGGAAAAATAACACTAGTCAAGTAGCTTTATATTGCCCCAGAATCTGGTAGAAGAAAAAAGTCATGGCACTTCCATTAAAGTTTCCATAAGCCCATATGATGTTCTTCATCTGGAAAATAGGATATACTATTGAGATTTTGTGAATTCCAGCTGCCTCTTTGACTATATGACTATAAACCTAAAAGCAGGTGTCAACAACGGGTAGTGCCCACTCACAGTCCAGCGCCAGGCTGGTTGTGTTTGCTCTCCAAGGGACAAATCCACTGCTATTTAAGTCGGTGGAGTCTGATTTGCATTCATGGGAGCTGGATGAGGCCCTCCTTGCTGGGAGAAAGCTAGGTCATTCTTGCTGTGACATGTCACTGATTTATACCAAAACCGAACTTGTCCCCGGATGAGTGAGTGCACTGGGTGTCTTTGTAAAGCAGGGGCTCCCTGAGAAGGGCACCGCTCAGCCCCTGTGGTGGGAAGCAGCAAGGGCCCCTGGCCTGAAGGGCTGGCGGCTGAGGGCTGCGGAGGCCATGGCAGGCCCTCACAAGCCCACCCGCTCTGCCTCTGGTTAGAGAGGAAAAAGCAAAGGAGGTGCTGGGAAGGACTGGATGAAAGTGAAAGGCCAGGGACGGGATTTACTCCTAAGAGCACTTGGCTCTGCTGCTGATTGTACTTACTCCCTGGGAGGACAGCTTTTTCTTCCAAAGAATTACTCTCCAAGTGCAAACAAGAGCAGAATCCAGTTTCTTCCTTTTTGGTTCCCCTGTCTCCAAGAGGCCCGCAGGGTGGTGCTGGTTACATTTAACCCTTACAGGGATGTGGTGATCAGTTTACAATGCTGTGTTAGATGCACTTTTCAGGGATGCCACCATGGGCTCTGACTGTGCCATGTCACGCAAGGGCAGAATCCTTCTCCTGACGCAGAGCACACAGGATTTTGGAGAGTTTCACAGGATTTAGACCTGCTTTTTCTGGGCCATGCTTTGCAAATCTGTCCTGATGTATCAGCACCATGATACAGCACGTGTATAAGTGCATTTTGGAGGTATGGTGACAAGAGTGTTCTGCTAACTTACATCTCCCACCAATCTGTTTCTCATATCCACACGATTTAGGAAACCCAGACCTGCCAGTCTTTTGAAAACCATGAAAATGGCACTTAGTTGGTCTAAATATGATAGGTAAGAAGGTCTTATTTTCGCTTCTCCCTAGGTTGTGTCCTTTCGCTCTGAGAAACCTTATCTGTGTGACCACTCTTCAGATATGTGAGATGTATTATTATTTTACTATCTCATGCTGCAGGCTGAGGAGAGAGGACCTGAGGCTCCTCCAGCACCTTTCCCTCCCTAACAGCCAGAAAGAGCAAAAGTCAGAGCAAGGCCCAAGAGAGCAAGCCCCAGCTGGGAAGCTGGACTTGCCCCCCTTTTCCCTGTGTTTCTGGGGGCAGAGCTGTTACATCCCACACCTGTAAAGAAGCACCAGAGAATCTCTGGCTTTGACTTCTCTGTGACTTTGCTGGGATCAGCCCACCTGGCCCAGGTATGGCCTCGTCAAAGACATGTCCAACAGCCTGGGAATGCCCTGTGCACTCCGGCTGTTGTGGATGGGATACCCTGACAACACCGCTGGAGGGACTGCATGGCTCCCTCTAAGGAGAGGCACCAGGAGCCCCCCCCAGAGTGTGGCTGCCATTAGGCACGGCTGGCCGGGAGGCAGGCAGTCATGGGCCTGGTGGTATGATCCATGGGGCATTAGTCTTCCAGCCATCCCTTTGCAGCCCAGCAAACCTCGGTATGGTGTTGGACATGGTTCTTGTGCGGGAGGCACAGAGCAGGTGAAGAGGGTGAGAAGAGAGCCCTGGGGGCCAGCCGCCTGGGCCACAGCCAGGTCCAAGGTAGAAGCCCTTCTCGTAGGCACCCTCCCCTTCCCTGGGAGAAGCAGCAGCTCCACCCAGGAGATCAAGATCAGGTTTCAGCTATGTCTGAGGCTATTTCCTGCAGCTGTTGCTGCGCCCTCCATCCCCACAGTCCCAAAGCCTCCCTTGATGGCGAGGTGCCCATATCACACCCAGCATCAGGGCGAGCGCTTCGCCTCCCATGTGATGACGCACGTTGGGGGCAAGAGGAGGAAAGTGAGCCCTGGTTCCCACACACGGGCCAAAGCTCCCTTCTTTCATCCTTCCCATAAACTGCTGCGCCGAGGCACAGCCTTGCAAAACCCAGGCTGTGAAACCTGCAGTACTGCTGGGCTGGCTTGCAAAGAGCTTTCCGCTCCACGAAGGTGAAGTTTCCCTCAGCAAGCCTTCTCCAACCCTGCTTGGCCCTGGCTCCAGCCTGGGCATAGGCTGATGGGGCAGGGGATGCCATCACCCTGCCAAAGGAAAGGCACCTCTCTCCCGGTGTCTGGTGAGAGACAGAATGACCCGCGATAGGAATGTGAGGAGAAGGGCAGGGAAGTGGCGGGGAGAGGCACCTGCTGGGGCTTGGCCACAGCCACCACAGCCCTGGCAGCCCGGGGCAGCCAGCTGTGCCATGCCCCTTGCGCCTGCAGGCCAGAGCAACCTCCACCTGCCGGCTTTCTGATGGGGAGCGGGTGCTGTTTCCATCTGCTACTGAAAGTACTCACTTCTTAGCTGCTCTGAAGTCTTAACCGATTTCTATTATCCAGCCCACCCCCACTGAATGACGATATATCTGCATTTTTAGCTACAAAAAAGAATCTGCATTTGACGTGTATTACAGAAAAGACCCCAAAACATTCCTGAGGTTTTCTTCAACAAGAATAGTCGGGACAGAAGCAATTTAAATCTAATTTTTGCAAATGTTTATACCTGCACACACACATAATTTCACAGTTATTAGCAATTGTAATAGATAAAGTTACCATTAATTATGTGATTGCATATTTGATAATTGCATTATCTCTGGAGAAAATTGTTGTTCACTGAATCATCAGCTCTTTTCTTACATTTTTACATTGTATTGTAGAGTTCTTTTTCGCCTAAATACACGTGCAAATTAATCAGTTTTGTTGGCTTGCCCAATTGTAATGATTTTTTCAGTTTGGACAGCCCCAAGTCTAATATATTTATGCAGAGTCTTCAAAACAGTTAGAAAACTGTTACTTACCAAGTGATGTAAGTCCATGTTTTATAGATTCCTGTATGATGGCTGTGTGGGAACCAGAAGACATTATTAGGTGTAAATATACGGTGCACTTGGGTGCAAGGTGTACAGCATTGAGTACAGAAGAGGTGCAGCCTGTAAACTTTTCTGGCCTTGAGACCCAGGCTATATTAACCTTCAGTGAAAGTCAGTGTGATGAATAACAACAACAAAAAATATCCAAGAATTCAGAAAGTAAAAAGCATGTCTTTGAGTGGACTCTGTACTTTTTCCAGCATTAGTGACCTGCTGTAAACCATGTATCCCATTTCATGATAGTCTCTAATCAGAAGAATTGGAACTTGTGATAGGTTTGGCACCATCACGTGATTTTGTACAGCTTGATAAGAGGACTCTGTTATAAAGTGACAGCAAAAGAGATAAGAACTCTTGGCAGATAATGGCAGAGAAATTATTAACCTAGAGTGGAGAGGTGCTATGAAGCCCAGAGAGTGGAAGGTTGTAAAACTGTGGGGTCATAAGATCATACTGAGTGGAGGAGAAGCCATACCAATGTAAGTGTAATGACTATAAACTCAGACTTGTGACCTGTCTTCTCGATGTCATCACCTCTTTGCACAGTGGACAGCAAGCATGATTGTTTTGGCTTCTGTAAACACCCTTTGGATGGCAAAACAAGCAAGTGTTAATTCCTTAAAGGAGGCTTCTGAATGCGCTTGGGATTCTACACTCTGAGTAACAGCACCAGCAAATCTCTGGTGGTGGTTTGTCAGACGAAACCATTTTATTGCCCCAGTCCTCAGGTTGAAGCCATTTAGTTGAAAGCGTGCACTACTTTCTCAGTAAAGCGCTTTACAGCGTGGTTAAACATTGATATCCCAAGCTTATGATACCTAGCCAGTATTGCGCTCACCTCTAAGGCTGTGAGGTACAATATCTATTCACTGCATGTCAAACGGCCGTCAAGCGTTTTGCTGTAAGTAGTTATCATAAAGGTGGGCAGCTGCGAGGACGAGCGGGTGATTTTTCAGCTCAGCCGTGCGTGGGTGAGGTTCTGCCCTCAGAGCCAGCCGG